>NW_017264194.1:1524570-1569939 GCF_001619985.1 Xylona heveae TC161 | reverse complement strand
AAAGAGAGGAACAAAGAGAAAGAGCAAAAGCAAAAAGAGGAAAAGAAGAAAAGAAATATATGTAACCCATCAAATCATTCCATTTCATAAACAGAGTGAAACACCGCATATTTACTCACTTGACATCAACTAGAATCTTGTTTGGCCAGTATGTCCTGTAATATTGCGACCTGCTTTCGAAGCAAGATTGACGCGCCGGCGCTGACTCGCTGAAGCGCATCAGGTTCTCTAGAGGAAGATGTTGAGATCGAAGAAGGAGAAGAAGACGACGACGTAGGAACAGAGCCATTGCTCGCCTCTCCGCCTTCTTCTCTCGCGTGGTGTACAGCGGGTTCGGCTTCGTGCTGACTATTGCGCAGAATATCCTGGGCGTCTGCAATAGCGGCGCGTAATAGCTTAGGTGCTTGAGGGTGAGGGGAGAGGTAAAGCCAGTGAACAACGTCTTGGAGGCCGTGTGTTGGATGCTGTAAGGCGTGCTTGATGAATCCGCGGGAGAGCACGAATGCTCTTTCAGTATAATGGTTTGATGATACTTGAGAATCTTCCGACCCGACTAGGATATCGAAGCCAGCTTCGTCTAGAGGGGAGAAGAAGGGGGTTAGTCAGAGCGTGGGCGAGAGAGAAAGAGAGAGAGAGAGAGGCAAGGGAAACAACTTACTGTAAAACGGTTCTTTGACTAGGACCAAGCCCATCAGACTGACTAGAATTTGAAGCATGCTGGATCGCTGAGGAGACCAGCTCTCATTTTTGGCGTCAGCGGGCCATGTCCCCAGTAGACTCAGGCAGATTTTTCCATCTTCGTAGAGGTTAGGATTGACTCGGCCCATGCCCGCAGTCCATGAATGGAAAAAAGCAGCAGGCGGCGAAGAAGGAAACGAATTGCCGAATTGGAAATCAATCACAAATGGTGCTAATTCGTAAGGGGTATTGCGCGGCCCAAGAATCAGCACCCTTATGATGTCAAGACGGGATTCCCATGTCCTGACATATATTCCCTCCGGAAGAGACTTTTCTAGTATCTTATGTTCCTTGCGAATCCGGCGCATGAGATTGGATGTCAGATCAGGCATATTTCCGATAAAATGATGCCCTGCAGGGGGTTCTTCGTCCAAGATTGCAAAGTTTAGTGGGCTTTCCAGGCAGCTGGGAGTCGTAAAAGCGCCCGCTACTGAAAGGTCCACTGACTTGTCATTCAATTGACCATTTGAGCCCGATAATTGATATGCTGGGTCCATGGCCGGATCATGCAGCTTCTGCGAGCTCAAATCTGCATGCTCACTCTGAGCAGCTTGATTCTGTTCATCCACATCCTCCAAGGTTGTATCCGAGTCAGCGACCGAACATCCTTCTTCGTCAGTAAGCCACACGTCATCTCCGCCATCCGCATCAAGTCTCTCTCCGCCTTCGTACTCGATAGTTTGCTCTAGAACCTCGTCAGATTCATAAGAGTCATAGGCATCTGAACTCCACCAGTTCTCCGAGCCATCATTATCGCTGCTATCAGAGTAAAATCCTTCGTCCCCGTCCTCTTCATCGCCATTCATGATAACCGTGAGTCGCTCAATAGGCACGCGTATGTCACAAGCGCTAGGCAAACCACAAAGGCGTACGGTGACAAGACCATCCAGTCCGAGATCTACTATCTCTCCGAACCAATCAATAGGGGAACTTTGACCAGATGCAACCACTGAAGCCAGCTGCGCCTGCATCTGCGCAGCCGCGTCCCGGACATGTTGGGCTCCCGAACGAGCTAGAATGGATAAAGCAGCAGAAGTGGCCGGTAATAGGCCTGAAGATGATATTGCACTCTGAAGCTGACTGAATTGATTGAATGCTTGATCAGAACTGGGCTCGACGAGAGTTCCAGCGATAGAGCCGATCATTGACGCAAGCTCGTTGCCATCAACAGAATTTGGTAGAACAAAATCTCCATTATTTGCATCTTCTGAACCGGTTGGGGGTGACAAGTAGGAGGAAATTGATGGCCCAACCAGCACAAAGTCCCCTCTCCGTTTGGTTAAGGCTGGAAATGCGGAGATCTCGTAAAAACTGACCTCCTCAGAATTATCAGATAGTGGCCCGCAATGAGAGCCAGGGAGCAGAATCGACTTCCGATCGCCGGCTAATTCCAATTTCGGGTCCAGGAACCATCTGATGCAGGCAATACGACCCAATGCATCCACTGACTGTACAATACCGACCTTTTTCGGCCGATATACTTCTTCGTCATGAAATGTACCTGCGGCAACACCGCTGCTGGGAATTGCCCCTTCAGCTCTGCCCTGGTCAAGAGAACCAGCGAGCTGAGAACCTTCTTTGACTGCAACAATCTCGCCAGGCCACACATCATTGTCATCCACATTGATGTAAGGCACTAAAGCCGTGCTCTCTTCTTCAGTCGTGGTCATGTCTTGCCAGAGGACGGTAACGAAGCTTTTCGTTCCGATAACGTAAAACGTGTTAAGGTCGTAGCCAGATGCTGAGCTTGGGGGAATGGCCTTCAACTTAGCCTGGCGCTGTCCCGTCCTAGTGACGCTCGATCCGTCGTACTTTACGCAAGCTCCCGTCAAGTCTCTGAACCGAACCCGATCAGCAATGCCAATATCAGATCCATTCGTAAAACCAGCGGGGTTGTCGCTGCCGTTTCCGTCGCGTGGAGGTAGCCTTCCTCTGTCATACACTCGCAATCCTTGGTGACGGTAATCCTTTAGATTCAATAAATTTGGAGGCTCCGATTGGATGCCCTGGCGATCTGGAGACAGAAAATTTTGGAATAGCCAACGAACTTCAATTTCTAATCTTTCGACACCAACAACGTACCCACGCGGAGGAGTAGAGGGATTATAAGACCTCTGTTTCCACTCCCCTCGTCGCAGGTTGCCTTTCTTAGTCACCACTAAGTCGCCGACAGCGATACGATCCACCGGCATTGTGTCCAGCTTGCTCATGTCTTTCGTATCTTGCAAACCCACCGGGAGTTCCAACTCATCCGGAAGCTCCACGACGACGATGCCTCCGTCTTCCAAGCGGACAGTGACCTCGTCAAACGTTTCTTCGATCCTTCCCAACCATCCGTGATAAGTTACGAAATCGCCGATTCGATAAGATTCAGTAAACTGCAGCTCTGCAGCCGGTATATCAAAGAAGAAAGGCACGCCCTCCTGATTGGGCAAAGGATTCGAAGTATACTGTAGTCCTTCAAACGCTTGACTGTTTGCCCGCTCTTCTGAATAAGGAGTGGTCGTCGCGGAACTTAGAGCGGTTGGAAACGAAGGGACAAGATCGCAATGTCTTGAAGTATTTATGACGGTTCCGCTCATTATTTGCGTAGCATTTTTCTTCACTATATCCCCAAACTCCAGCGCTCGGTCCAGCAATATGAGGTGAGATTCGTGGATGAGGAGAGCGCCATAGGCTGGATCAAGAAATTGCACAAGTGCATGCTGTCGCGGGGGCTTTGCTTGCTTGGTCAGCTGGGAGCTTTAAATGGTTGAAAAATTAAATATATGAATTGCCATACCGTGCCTAATGCGAGAAACTTTTTGTACTGATTCTCTGGGACATCTTGATGCCGTTTAATACCGTCCAGTCGTTCACTCAAGGGTGTATGACCGTCAACCTTGTCGAAGAGGTCAGCTTAAGAGCCCATGTCACTGAATGCAGCAGACGGTTTTTGTAGAAAAATTTAATCGGTTGCCTACATCGTGCCAGGTACGCTAGTTCATGTCAGAAGTTGTCATCCAAATCTGGACCAAGATCATAAACACTTGCCTCAACAACGCCCACCACACCTGGGTTACTTTTTAATGCACATGAGTCCTCCTCGAAGAACTGTTTAAAAGATCAGTTACATTCCCTAGCTTCAGAGACATATCTTCTCCAGATGTCCTTACAGTTTGATGTGACATGATATGACTGTTTCTAGCACTGGACCAGGAGGTAAATGATTGGAAATTAGCCGGTCAGAACCCAGATTATCCTATACAACGCGGCAGGGACGACGCTGAAGGGAGACTCCGCTCAGATCATCGTCTCCTCGCCGACGAAAGGATATATTTGTCTCTTTCCCACCCAGACAAATCAGCTCGAATTTGGCCTTCACATGTGAATGGGACGTGGGTGAGCGGTCAAGCCCCGGAAAGATTGATTAGTCATCAGACGGTATCCCAACTCTCGATCTCCGAGGGTAACTGAAGTATCCCCGGACTGTCACCATCCATAATACTAACACCAGGCGTGCAGTTTCACCGAGCTTTGCGTTTCGCTTTCCGACTTTCCCATCGTTGATCCGGCCATGTAGCATCAAGATGCCCGTTTTTACCTAATTCAGTGATCAGTATATCACCTAAGTGAGTGGACCTTCAGACTGCGGCTGGCCGCAGTTTTCTGATAAACATGGCGGATCCTTTACATGAGCTTCTGAGCCCCTACCTGGGGCTGCAGTCTCCCTCTGAAGAGACTTTGTCTGAAGACAGCATCATTTCCGATTACCTATCAAGCCTCTGCACTCTCTCAGTGTCTTCTCTGAACACGTCCGAGCCTCAATCGCTCTCGCAATCGCTACAATCGAAACTACTATCGCTTCAGGCGTTGTCGACACGGTCTTACAGCTCCTTGATATCATCTTCGGACTATCTTTCGACACTCCGATTTCTTCTACCGAAAGTCTCGAGTGATACAAACCAACTTCAAGATGACATCCCAGGGTTGGATAAAGAAGCTGTTCGATTTGCCCACACATTCCACAAAAACGCCGAAAACCCTTTGCTTGTCCGACGGAAAAAGGCAATGCTTCTTGCCAGGAACGTGGATCGACTAGGAGACATGCTTGACCTTCCGACTCTCCTTTCGTCAGCGGTCACGCCGCTATCAACGAGCTCCAATGCCAATGCCGCGCTTGGTAGCCAATACTCCTCTTCATTCAACGCAAACTATGCTTCAGCTTTAGAGCTGTTCGCACATATCAAACGACTTCGAACTTTATATCCGTCCTCTCCGCTTGTAGATTCGATTGTCTCTGAGGCCGAAGTGGCCATGCGGGTTATGACGACAAATCTGATTTCCAATTTGAGAACTCAAGGCATCAAAGTCGCTGGTGGGATGCGGATCGTTGGATGGTTACGACGACTTTCCCCGGAACTCGACAATTCACAAGGATTTTCGCAAGCTGGGGTCAACCTCATCTCACAGGAAGACGGTCTTGGCGCTCTTTTTCTCGTTTGCCGTCTAGCAAGCCTTGTTGCAATGCTAGAAGCACTAGATCCTCTTCGAGAATTGGCTGAGCAAGAACTCGAGAGACGGGTGGCGAGCGAAAAGGCTCCAAATGTGACTGATGCCAACGGCCCTTCTTGGGCTGGCGGCCAGCAGACGGAGCGATATCTGAAACGCTATATTGAAATATTTCGTGAGCAAAGCTTTTCTATTGTCTCTATGTATAAAAGCATTTTTCCATCGCTTGTTAGTGCTTCGGACGGGAGTAGGGAGCAACTGGCACCGCAGACAAAGTCAAATTTACCGTCGCACTATGTTAGAGACATCAAAGCTGCAGCAGACCCATCAGCGACAGATCCTTTACAGCCGATTCCTTCTTCGCTGTCTACGTTCCCTCTTCATTTGGTCTCTTTGCTTATTGATACCCTACGAAGATATCTTCCCAGTGTCAAAGATAAGGGTGCGCGAGAGAGTCTCCTCACACAAGTTCTTTATTGTGCAGGAAGCCTAGGCAGGCTTGGTGGCGATTTTAGTGTCATGCTCGCATTTCTCGAAGACAGCGACGATGACGACAGCGAGGGAGGAGAAGAAGATGAAGAGTTCGAGGTCGAGAACACTGAGGGCACCTCGTCAAATTCTGTTGAATGGGCGGAGATGATCAAAAAGCACCGTTTGCTTGCTGGGCGCCTGGAGTTACTAGCCAGTGGAGCTGGTACGTCTCAGAATTGGTCCAAACGCCCTTCTGTGGGAACATAGACGTAAAAAGACACTGTTTTCCACCTCTTGATATCACATTATACTGTATTCTACGTTGAGCTCAAATGTCTGTCGCCTTCTGGCTGGGCGTTAAGCTCTCAGGGGGTCTACCTAAATGTTCTGTTGTTTGATACCTCCTTTCCCAGGTCATTTCTGTTCTCATTTCGTGGATTGCTTAGGCGCATATGAAGGGCATCTGGCTTTGGAGAGATTTAGATGGGTTGGAATACAATTACTTTAATAAGCAGCAATAGAGCTGCTGCAATCTTCTAAAAACAACGAGAAAGTGAAATTATGGTTTATACAAGCAGTAGATCTGGCCCCTGGAACCATAATTGCCTCGGCCCGTCAGAACACCCGGGCAGCGGGAACACTAGCGCCAATCGGGTAGCATATCCGGCTCTGGGGAACTTCTCCCCATTAACGGTACTTGTTTGTTCCCGATTAAGTGATTGTCGTCCACCATCTGCGCCTGATCGAATTTATTCGTTACTCCGGCATCTATCAAATGCTTACTCCACGCCATTTTCCTAAGGGCGCTTCTATCCTAGGATATCCACATCATCCTTGTCCGATAACGACCAGAGTCTTCTCACTCTAGTGGAATCTTTTCACATTGGCACTCCTGACGAGCTCAAGCTTATCTGTCGGGCCCGGCCCTCTGAATGGCGTCGCAAACTACTGGCCCGATTTCGGACCAGAATGGGAAGATTGACCCTGCAAAAGCTGGGAGATATTCTGTATCTTTGGGTGAAAATGTTTTGAACCAACACTCACCTCATTCAAAGGTCTACAGTAGTATTCGATGTCTGTCGCTCTATCCCTTGTTATAGTTAACTTCCTTTGAAATTAACTTTCTGACACTATGCAGTCAACCACAAACCTAGCCAGACCTCTCAATCGCGAAGGACAAGCATCACACCGTCTCGGTCGGGGAAGGAAAAGTACACTCTATCAATCAAAGACGACTCTGAAGAGTCTGATGCGTATACCTATGTTGGCGCCCGAAGAAAACGATCTCCGTCCCAGTCTTATCTTCTCATTTACGAATCTAGCAGTCAATCGTTTACACTTGAACAGGTGGACTGGGATTTCTCTTTCAATCTCACGAGCGCTAGTTGGGAAAGAGACGCGGATACTCTAGCTCAGCAGTACCCCCAGCTTCACTACGGTGATGGCTCAGACTCTGAAGGAGAGGGCGACTTTGCTGAGGTGCCCGATGACGCGAGTCCAGAAGAGAACAATCCTTATGATTTTCGGCATTTCTTGAACAAAGGGAGGAGTCCCTCTCCAGAATCACAGGAGCCACAAGAGCCACCCAAAGTTTCGATCGCACATAGTTCTCCTCCTCCCAAGAGAACGCAAATGGCTGTACAATCGAAGCGCAAGCCCCGCTCCAAATTATCCGAGTCGAAAACAATGAGTGGGACAACAAAGCGGAAGCAAGATGTGTCAGCTGCAGATGACGAGTCGTCGCCCCCGTCGGACGACGATAGTAACGTCCTCAAGATTGAGACGGAGCCCCAACCAACTTCCAAAACAAAACACATGATCTCAGACGGTGAGCTTACCATTGAGATGGACCCTGACACAAAGCCACGCCGCGGATTAGCCGGTCACTTTTCAGGAGTCTCAGCTCGACTGAGCTCCCGCGGGCCCATGTCACTACGATCTGCTGCAAGCTCGGTTAGTCCTGCCGCCAGCGGCCGAGTGAGTCCAGTCGGGGCTGAGAGCAGTTCTTCGGAAGAGAGCGATACGGAAGAAGGGCAACTATCGAAACCGACATTGGCTGCCGACGGAGATGTCGAGATGCTTGAACTTCCTTCTCCAGGTTTTGCGCAAACACCTGGGGACGGTGCCGAGGACGCGGATGAGGCGGACGACGATTTAGAAGCCGAGCTTGCGCAAGCGCTTGAGTCTCAGGAAAGGGAGCAGGCTACGGATGACGTCCCCTCTTCGGCAGCCTTGCAAAGGAGAGTAGTAGAAAGCGAGAGTGAGAGTGAAGAAGAATAGTGCACATGCATCAATTGGGAGTTCGGCTTGGTAGGAAGTGGCGTTTTTTCGGATTCAATGGCTCTTACGATACACAAAGTGCGCCTATATGGCAAGGTCTGCCGCAATGGATTTTGTCCATTTGTACTTCTACCAACTTTTGATATCACTTTCAAGTGTCGGGCATTAGGTACTCGGAAGTTCCGTACAACACGACGTGTCATCGTCAATATAATGACCTGTATGATGCCACGCGTAAATGCACCAATATACGTCAAATAAGAGGATTAAGGCGACCTTTCGCGTGGTTTTCTCATCGAACAACATGCAATAATACAAATTTATCATCAAGGTCGTCCAATCCCATCATCATTGCCTTTTACTAAAAGCAAGAACGTATGACGATCCTAACGTGGTACATGTTTTGTTACTGCAAGGCTGTAGCTTTGAGAGAGAGAGAGAGAGAGAGAGAGAGAGACACTCAATAACATATTAGGAAGCCTACGGTCCTACTTTCGGACATACTTCGAAAAGCAGGCCATCAATTGGCATGCTTTTCACCAGCTACAGGTTTGAGTAACGTCCAAAAGAGAATGTCCAGGCGATTGGTCGATTCTCTGGCAGGGAGTTGGCGTTCTTATGGAATAATAATGTCGCATCACGTCTCGTGGCAGGATGGCAAAGAGCGGTTGAATTAAGTAATGAATTGGTCATCGAATCTCTGATCCCAGCATATACAGGGATGAGGTTGGGGGAATTTAGATGAGACGATCGCGTAATGGGGTGGTGAGACGGGATGCCGATAAACGCTCGACCCGGCAAAGATGATCTGCTAGGAAAAATATCTGCTAACAGATGCCTCTTTCGTTTCAAACGACACCGTTATCTGCTGCAGTAAATAATGGGATGGGCAACCCCCGCGGAAGAAAACGCCCGCCGAGGATAGCCTAGCCGAACCGAGGGAGAGGCGGCGTTACCGGTTATCGGCGCGCTCCACATGCCACATTTCACTTTGGGGAGGTGACCAGAAATAATGCAGTCACAGAAACATGGGAAGCCCAGGAATTTGCTACATGACACGACGGTTTTGGGTTTCTATTACAGAATCGCAACCTTTAGTTGACCCGTGACCCTTTGTTCTCCGACCCCTTGTCGAATTCTGTTCTTCCTTTTTACTTGATGGAAAGGCTGATTATTATTTCGCCGAGATACAAACCTAAATTGAATTATTATTGGAAGATATCGTTAAACTCTCTTATGCCGCCCACATACCAAAGCAAGCACAGAGGGGAAGAGTTCAGGGGCTGAAAAGCAGGCACCCAATGTCTACTGTGCCGCAGAGAAACGTAATAGTTTGAATATGTGTGATCTGAGAGGATGAATGCATGATGATCGGATTTCAGTTATACTTTTTTTTTTGGCTTGGAAACTGACATCGGTATCTATCGGAAAACCTTTGAGGCGTGGAAGACGAAGGTGACCATGGCCAACCTTAATCCACTGGCCCAAAAGACAGCATTAGAGTGAGCACGTGATCAAGACAGAAAGACAAAACTTCCGTGGGGGTTTTACCGCAGCGAGAAGTAAAATACACGCGCGGTGGCCTGAATAGGAAAGATTTAAGGAACAAATTGCAATGAAAAAAAAAAAAAAAAAAAAGAGGTCTCAGGGACCTCCGCTGAAGAGCCCACAGGGAAAAAGAAGGGATCATCGCAACGATGATGTCGCTGTGAATAATCATATGTCAGCCTTGGAAGGTACTCCATTCTTTCGTCGCAGCAGCTAATTGAGACTGTTGCTAATGGCTTGGTGCTTATAAGACAAATCCGTAGGTGATGATTGGCTTTTGGGATCCCTTATCTCTGACACCCCCCCCCCCTCCTTGGACTGGCGACTACCGCCGAGCGAGGATGGCCTCTGACCCTAACGATAAACATGGCAATCCATAGCAGCCGCCGTTACCATCCTTTGCTCTTGCGCCTTATTCGACTTGGCGTCGGAGATGAGCCCCCCCCGGTGCGAAGGTGCTCCGATTACGTCCTCCACGGCAGCATGGCCCAGGATCCGATGATAAGGGCTTGTGCATGGGCTGAGGTTAAACTTCTCTCGGGTTTATCTTACGTTTGGAAACAACCTTCTCCACTGAACTCACTGTTTCGGACCGCAAGAGACTCAAGTCATCGATAATAGGATGAATTGGGCTTGATAACAGAAATAATGAATCCAGCATACGATGCCATCCTCCACGTTAGCCAGGGTCCCACGCTTCAGTCCGGTCGTCTATCTTTCCCACTGGTAGCTTTTCCCTTTCCTTTCTCTTCGCGAACAATCACTTCTGTCCCTGCTCCTTTTGTGTCAGCGCTGTCCGCGTTAATTTGCTTGTTTTGTCTGTGCCATGACCGCGAGATCCCTCCAATATCTCATT
The DNA here is from genome assembly GCF_001619985.1 of Xylona heveae TC161. NCBI lineage: Eukaryota > Fungi > Ascomycota > Xylonomycetes > Xylonales > Xylonaceae > Xylona > Xylona heveae. Next base: position 1,559,555 of record NW_017264194.1, on the reverse strand, counting down.
CTTCTTCAATCACTAGCGGGCACTTCGAAGCCTTGATGCTGGAGTAAACAAAGGGCAACCGCCAGTCATATATATCTCATCGGCTGTTCTGTGTGCTTGATACTGCTATCATATCATTCAAATATTCAGGAGGCGCGATAAGCCCCTCGGAGAGGTGCGATCTCCGTCTATCGTGCGCCTAGATCCTAGAAAGCTTGGCCCATCGCATATCTGCCCATGCGCTGGGAGCCAAAAGTGAACACAATCAAGCCCTGCATAGTGCCATCATCGGCCATTCCCCCCCGGCACGAGACGGCCTCATTCACTGCCGCGATCCTAGCATCAGCAATCAAAAAGCAGTGAAGCGGGTCGCTGCTATTTTGACCTTCTAGAAGCGGTGGCCGCCAGGGAGTATCCGGAGGCTCTGCTGAGCACGTACGTTACCGGTATCATAAGCTGGTAAATTCTCGACATTGTCACTTGAACGGCATGGCTGCTGCCGTCACCATCCGCCCTTCAATATCTCCGTCTACCCTTACGTCGATTATTGCGCACCAAAGCAACAAGCGGGTGATGCCAGTCAAAGAAAATCAAATAGCTGCCAAAAGCGCATTAGGCCCTGGCGAGACGCCTGCTACTCGTGCTCGACGTGAGCGTCCATGTGATGCCTGTCGAAAGCGGAAAAGCAGATGTGTGATACATGAGGGCGCTATGGGCTGCGTGCTCTGTGAATTTCACAATCAAGAATGCACTTTTGTGCAAGATCCCCAACCAAGGAAGAGGAAGCCACCGGCCCAACCCCAACCCCAGGAAGAACAAGCGCCGACCCGAAGAAGGTACGTTGTTCAGCCCAGGGCACATTCTTTGCTTCATCTGTACCGTTTTCTTTTGACACTCTTCACAGATCAATCGAGCTGCCCCAGCAACAGCAGCTCAAGCCTCCTCAACAATCAAATCAACCAATTGCTATAACTCCAGACAATCGCGCTGGTCTCTCCTCTGACAACAACTTAGCCGCCGGAAATGTTGAACCCCAACTTCGAAAGACATCCCTGTCCTTAGACCTTGATGCACGAAGACACATCAAGTACATCGGCACGACCACTGAGTTTGAACATATGCTGGCTGACCTATACCCCTTTGATGGAAACGACGAGAGCCTTCTTCCCTCGGCAACGCTGCGAAGGGTCAGTGATTCCGACATGTTTCTGATGCTTCCTGAGCAAGGAAATGCCGAGTATGAAATGGACGTCAAGGATCACGAGACCCTGGAGGAAATCATATCTCCTCATGGTCCAGCCCTGGTGGAACTGTACTTTGAGGTTATCCATGACAGTTTTCCTGTACTCGAAAGAGAATTTTTCCTGGAGCAATACCGCCGTACACCCAGTGCCTTTCCTCCAGCGCTCTTGTCGGCCGTGTACCTCGTTGCTTTGAATTGGCGGGGTTCAGGTTCATTGGATGAAGCGTTCAATCCGGACATTGCGCGATTAGAAAATATTGCTCTTCGAACCTTGAGTAGTGTCAGCCGATTGCCCGAACTCTCGGTTGTCCAAGCTGGCCTTTTGCTTCTGCAATTACCAAAGGGAGACAACTGGAACTTGACGGCTCAGTTAGTCGCAATTGGCCAAGAAATCGGTCTCCATCTCGATTGCTCTTCTTGGCAAATTCCTGCCTGGGAGCGTGGCCTAAGGAAAAGGGTTGCATGGGCATTGTACATGCAAGATAAGTGGGAATCATTAGTTCACGGTCGCCCATCACACATATTTGGTGCCAATTGGGCGGTTAAGCCTTTGTACGATGTCGACTTCCCTCAACCCACTAATGGTGGTTCAGAAGATGACCAGTTCGACGCGGAGAAGAGCAGAGTTCTTTTTACACAAATGATTTACCTCACGCAAATTTTGGCGGAAATTCTGGACATTTTCTATACGGAGCGTGCTACACAGCAAATCAGAGATGCTGGTGCTAGTGGGACAAGACTGATTCTCGAACGAGCCAAGCCAGTCCAAATAAGCCTAAAGGAATGGTACTCTCGTCTTCCTACCTGCGTAAAAATGGAAAGCAGTCATCCAGAGCGGCTCTCTTCAACAGGTAAATTTCTGGCATCACCTATCTAACGCTTATTATTTTTTGGAGGCAACTGTGCTAACCAGTATTTCGCATCATCTTTGCAGGCTATCTTCATCTCGCATATTTCGCAACAGAGATTACACTCCATCGTCGAATCGTAGGATCTTTGACTGCCGACGCAACCGATCCCTATCTGGAGCATATTTGTCGCTCAGCCGCCAAGACCCGATTGATATCTGCAATGGATTTTGTCAACCGACTAAAGCCAGCCCACCTCCGAGCGTTCTGGTTCTTTGCATCCCGCGTGAATTTTGCTCTCATCGGTACCTTTGGGAGTCTGCTTCTCGCGACGGCTCCGACCCGAGAAGAGGCCAGTTTCTATAGATGCCGCCTTGGCGAGTATCGATGGACCTTGAGAGTGAGCACCAAGGCGGCACCTTTTCTCGACTTCGCCGTTGGCGCACTCGATAATTCTACCGGCCTTGTACAATCTCTTCCCGAAAAACCACCACATGCCACCGCCGTTCAACAACTACAAAGACAAATGGCAACTATGGCCCAGCGAGCACCGCTCGTGACCGACGAACCAATGGCCGATGCTACCAGTGACGGAGCAGGTCAGGCATCGTTGCCTCAGGGCGAGTCCTCACACCATAGAGATGCTAGCGATCAACCCTCCGGTCTCGTTTCTCCAGTCACCTCTTCACCTAGAAGCGTCATTTCGCAGGATGCCTATGCTCCAGAGCATTCAATCGATTACGTCTCAAGCCTTGGCGGCTGGGCTCCGTAGACAGTCGACGCATTATCATGACCTCATTTTTTTTTTTTTTTTTTTTTTAGCTTTTTCAACGAAGCATGCTACACCTGTATATGACTCTGATTCGCAGCATACGTTAGATTGCATGATATTTTGACCAGGGTTCATCTTTCTCCGGTTGCCCTGGCCCCATCATTAGCTTTTTGCAGCATTTTTAGCGACAAGATATCATCTCCTGTTTGAAAACATTGCTGTCACTTTTTCCCTGGCATTTCCGGGTCGAATAGCTTTTTTTTTATTTCTTTTTTCAAGAGGACCATGCCAATCAGCGAAATGGATTAGAGTTTGGACAAGAACAGTTCCTCGGATTCTTTGCATGAACCTCGTTCCTGATGGGATGGAATGTTTAGGAAGACTGTTTTTTGATTTTGAGTTGCTGTGTAAGCACTCATTTTAGATATATTGTGCACTATTGCCTCTCATGCAAGAATCATTATGGTACTTTTACATTTTCATTACATGCATTGCATCGTGTAGAAAATTTGATAACAAATGTCCCTGGCATAATACATTCAATGCCCAATCATTCCTGACCCCTCCCTTTTTTTTCTGCGCCTTCTCTTTCTCTCTTTTATCTCTTTCGTGCTCCCTCTTTCATATACATGACCAATGAGATCAATGAATCATGTCTCTCGACCCAGAAGCATGCTAATAAGCTGTATCACCATCCAGTTATACAAGTAGCCTCAATGCTTGAACCCTCTTCTTTTCAGCATGTCCTTGGCCAGTCGGGTGTCGATATATGGCTTATGTAAGCAACGACAAGGGGGTTCGTCCGTGTCGTCCAAGGTCCGTGTCGTCCGGTCCGAGCCCTCGGAGCGAGGAGGGTCGAGGGTCCAATGCGGCCTCGGCCGCGTTATTCTGCCGCCATATACCGCCTCCGTTATCGGACCTGGGGTAATGTTGCAACCCACTGTCCAGCGTTACATTTCCACCCAGCTGATTGACGCGCGACATGGAGGTAGATAGGTCAAATTGGGCAAGTGAGTAATGATACGAGAGAGAGGGAGGGGCAGCTGATATCGGAGCTGTCTTGGATTTGGATCTGGGGTATATAAAGGTCGTAGAGGGACGCGGGGTGAGAGAGAGTGTGTGTGGATATTGTATAAGAGTTGAGAGTTAAGAATTCAACCGCGGAATCGAAGCGTATTCTTCTCTTTCTTTTTGGATATTTATTTGTCTTTTGATATACAGTCTATACTGTATACTGAGTGTGTGAGAAGTGGAGAAGTGATAGTAAAGGAGAGTCATCCGACCAGCGGAAGAAGCAAATATCAAATATCAAACATCAAACCGCAAACAACAAACAGCAAGCAGCAAAAATGGCGACTCACAATACGGCAAATACTAGTCCAAGGGACGAACAACAACAACAAAAGAAAGAAAAGAAAGACCAGTGGTCCCCTGAAGTGAGTGAGAGAGCATTCTTCTTCTTCTTCTTCTTCTTCTTCTTCTTCTTCTTCTTGCCGCTACGGCGGCGCATTGGCAAATACATTATTGCTAAACATCATCATGATCAAGGATTACAAAACGTCAGCGTCCTTTGTCCCAGAGCTCACTACAAAGGTAGTACAGCTTCTAGACCCTCGTCCGGGTGATCGGATTCTGGACATTGGTTGCGGCGACGGGGTACTCTCCGTCAAGATTGCCCAAGTCGCTTCAGAAATGCTGGGGCTTGATTCGTCTGCAGCAATGATTGCAGGTGCACGTCAGAAGCTCAAGGGAAGCACTGCGTCAGGATTTGAGGTGGCTGACTGTCGGTACATTGCGCAAGAGTTGGACAACAAGTTCGGACAGCCAATGAAATGGCAGGGCACGTGGGACAAGGTCTTCTCGAATGCAGCCCTGCATTGGATCCTCAGGGATCCGGCAACCCGGAAACAAGTGTTCCACGACATCTACGCGGCGCTTAAGCCCGGCGGAACGTTTGTGTTTGAAATGGGAGGCGCGGGTAACGTGAGCGAAGTCCATACGGCGCTCGTGGCGGCAACTGCGCAAGAAGGCGCGCTGAGCATTGAGGCGGCACGCAATCTCAGTCCCTGGTTCTTTGCAGATGAAGATTGGATGCGAAATGTGCTGGAAGACGCGGGCTTTGAGGTCCTCGGTCTCGAGTTGGAGTACAGACCTACAAAGCTGACGGCGGACAAGAATGGGGGTATTGCTGGCTGGGTGCGTTTGATGGGCAGTCCTTTTCTTGATGCGCTCCCTGCGGACCGCCGCGATGCTGCTGTCGAGAAGGTCGTGGGCTATGTCCAGAATTCTATAGCCAGAGAGGATGGCACCGCGTGGCTGGGATATGTCAGGCTTCGGGGCAAGGCGCAGAAATGTGTGGCTTAGTATCGTGGCCTGCGCCGAGGTCGGTAATTGTTTATATATTTTTTCTACAGTTTGGTTCATGCGGGTAGTCCTGGTCCGAATTCTGGTTTAGGCTCTTGTGTCTTTTAATAGTTTGGTCATGCTGCAGCGTTTGCTAGTGACAGGTTTCTCTTGCAATTGTATCACGTTTCTGTAGTTCGTATGGAATTTCTTGTCTGAATCAATCAATCTTTGGAGAACTCTGATGAATTTTTTTTGTTGTTTGTTGTTTTGGTTAATTTAAGGGGAAAAAAAAAAGGGGGGGGGGGGGGATTTTGATTAAACGCTTTAGAATAGTAGTTGTATAAAGTGTATAAAGTGTATCAATTTGCTCTTACTGAGTTTCAAGAGAAGGCAAACTTCATGGTGCTTGGTTTGACAAATCGGTATTAAGTGGCTGTCTATTGGATCCCGATTTTGGATAAGCTACTTTCGAAATGAAAGTTCTCGAACGCGGCTTGACAAATTAAGGTAGATTGATTTGCGCTAAGAATGGATATCGCTCAATGATTTGCAATTATGCAAATCAGAAACGGCACGTTTGTTCCTTCGTCGAAAAGGGTCATTTGGTGGAATTGATCATCATCATCGGGAATTAGTTCGCAAGTACGGTAGGTTGGTGGTCGATGACGGAGCCGGGGTTGTCATTTTGTGGATATGATTGCGTCAGGGGCCACAACCAGCCGACAGCGTTACTTTGTGGTGGGTTTGGAGAAGCTTGACAGCGCGAGGGGAAGAAGCCCTCGAGGTCTCTCCCAAGTACCAAAAGTACCCTATGACGACGTTCACAGGGTCTGGCTCAGACTGTTGTCTACGCAGGCAGAAGAAGGCGGGCCAAGGGTCTCATGTATCTGTACCTTGAACGCTTCCCCCCATTTCCCCCCAAAAGAGAACGGCTCGAAATTGATGGGAGCGAGCGACACCCGGACCGACAGGTCCCGCCCCCCCCCCCCCCCCCCCCCCCCCCCCCCCCCCCCCCCCTTGTCGTCACCATGTTTCTGCGCATGTTCTTGTTCGCTTCCATTGCTCGTTCTTTCCGTCGTTACTCCTAAGCACCGTACTGATCATCATTGAATTAATCTATTCTTTCCCCTTTTTCTTCATTGAAGTACCTGACGCATCATTTGGAGGCTGAACCCTTGGTCGGGCCCAAGGGTAAGGGTACTGGTAGATGCTGCTAACCAACCCCGACTGTCAACATCTGCTCTAAGCGAACAAGCACTGAATCGTCTCCAATTTTTTGTGCCCCAGGAGCCCCAGTTCAGAGCGCCTCAGCGTCATTCTCTTCCGATTCTTCGTCAATTCCGCCTGGGGCTTTGGAAATCATCGTCCAAATTTGTCCAGCATAGGAATCACACAAGCCTTATTTTCTTTTTTTTCGGCGTCAATTCGGGGACTAGAGTATCTTTTCCACGCGCTCACCTTATGGGGCCCCAATTGAACTTGATCCACTAACGTGCCTAGGACAATAAGCGCCAAAAAAAATGCTTTGAGGGGTTTTGAGGAGACCAAATCTTCATGTTCAACGCGTGGTTGCTGATCGTCAACTGCTGCCGCCAACAACAACTGATTATCTCCACTCGTACAGTGTCTCTGGTTGCAAGCACGCGACCGGGAAGTTATGGTACAATGAGCAAAATTTTCAAAAGCGAACTAGCTCTCCAATGAACATAACCCCAGCATGCATGCAAATCCCACAAAACCATTGAGACGATCCTTGGCTCAATTTTTGATTGAATGCAACTATATGAGGGCCGGAAAACCGATCCTGAGCGGACTTGGCGATATACCACAGTATATCACCAGCGACCGAGCAAAGGAAAGAAAAAGGGGCAAGCTCTCCAAATGAGCACTGGGTGTTAGTTTTATGTGAGACGAGTGGGATATAATTTAGTCTTGTGCGCAGAGCTTCTGGGCTAGGGGAGTGAAAATGATTCAGGGACCGGAGGGGGATTCGAGCAGGGGTGACCGCCGCCTAAGGGTTGACCATTGTCATTGTCAACTTCCTTTCTGAGGCAATAGCTTCAGATCCTCCTAGATAGATTGCGGTGACCGTCGCGGGCGTGCTGTAGCCCTGCCTTGCCCATTCGCCCCGTGGGTGGGCTTGTCCGCGTCTTCTATCTTCTTCTTCTTCTTGGCCCTACGTTCCCGTGTAGTGTTCGGCTCATGGTACCCGCGTGTCCTGGATGGGAGTTGGCGCTAGAGTAAGTGTGAGCGTCGTATTGTACCGGTACACAGTTTTCCATGGCTTGGATGTTCCAGTCTGTCTGACTTCATCTTTGATCGATACTGCTCTAGTATTCGCCCTGTACCCGCCCGATACCACTTGGCTCAACCGCCGTCCCTCCCTTGGGGCAAAGGTCCCGAACACGAAACTGTCTGACATTTTGGTGCTTTTTTCGAACCACCTCAGTCAGTACTCCGTAGTCCAGCATTCTGAGTGCTCATTCTTCCCTTTTCCCCCTGTCTTTCAGAGGTCGCGACCATATCGTCGTTCAGTTTGCCCTTATTCCTCTCTTCACCAAATTCTCAGTCGGCGCTATACCACACCTCTCCGCCTAGAACTGCTGGCTGCACCTCGCACTGCACGCACACACACCCACACCCACACAACGCCCCCCAGAGGCAGCCTCAACTCATCCTCGCTCACTCACTAAACTTACTACTTGACCAAAACCTACGATCGCCCTTCGACTCCCACCTCGTTTTCCTCTCATCTGCCTCCCTGCCCCGGCTAACCCGTCCTTCTGAACCTCTCACACTCCCTTTTCGCTGGAGAACGCGTGCTTTCTTCGCCTTTGCCGACTTAGGACCGGTTCCTACGCCTTTCAGATTTCCGCATTTGGAGCTTGAGCACCCTCAGCCAAACTTGAACACACTGCATCAGCACTCGATCAACTTCTAGATCCATTGGACGTCGAATCTCATTTCCATCGCCAGCCGAGGACCCTTGTCCGAGCCTTGTACATGCCCTCGAATTCCCAACTGATATTTTGCTATTAGCGGCCCACGACTCGCCCAACCTTTAAGACCTGTCTGCAATCCGTGATCTCATGAGACGCGAACTTTGCTCCTCGTCAACCTCATCCGGTCTTTCTCTGCTGGTGGCGCCTGTCTTCCCATCTACGTCTTTTTTGGAGCGAGCTCAAGTCATTACCGCTGTCTCGACATCGCCAACATCTGGTGGCTGGCCCACGGTTGACGGAAGTGGGGTTGCGAGAGCGAGAGCCTCTGATCTCCATTAATGACCGGGCCTCAAACCCTTGAGGATATGGGGACAAGCTCCTCTGCTGCCACCGAACCCCGGACGGCTTCTTCCACGCCCTCGTCGTCGTTGGCCATGAGGCAGGACCTCGATCAAACACTGCAAACCTCACAGAACTCGACAAATCAACCTTCTCAGAATGCCATGTTCATGGAGCTTCCAAAACCACCCTCCTCGGCCGAAGCATCGCTTGCGGCCTTGCAATATTTGCCTGTCCCTGTCATCGTCCTCTCATCGCTCAAGACTGTGCTGGTCGCGAATGACGCGTTGGGGACCCTGCTCGGCCTTGATTTGACAGCAACGCCACATCAGGATGTGTCAAGCGAGGGAACAAGTAGCGGCATGTCCATGATAGAAGCGCTCAGGGGCCAAACATTGTCCCAGTTGGGAATCGATATGCTTCAGGATGGCCAGCCAGTATGGATCGATTGGGAGGTACGGATATACTATTTATTCCATGAATTTTCCTTCCCCCTCCCCAATTACGTGAAATATGATATGCTAAGCAAAGGAATGATTTAGCGATTTTTTGACACATTGGCATCCGATATCGAGCGGAAATCTTCTGCCAGCGACGTCCCCCCCAGGCCTCTGCTAGCCTCTGATCGCAGTCGTGATGGCAGTTTGGGATCATCTTCAAGAAATGACTCCCGCTTGCCTGGTTCCGCGGCCACTGGCAAAGCTAATGCCGAGCTGGGCGCGTCCAACTCGCGAGCGGTCGTTCATGATAGCGTGGTCCAGGTGGTTGTTTCACCCCGTCAACGCGAAATATCGAGCGGCCCTCCACGCCAGACTCGTTGGGTCAATGTAACGGATAGCCAGGTCCAGGCGACCATGGTCATCTCCATGTGGAAGATGGACGATCAACAATATTACACCTTGACGTTTACCAGCCCCGAATTATCTCCCAAGTCTAATCCTCCGCCGTTATCAAGAACTGTGTCGCGAGTTGCCGCCAATGATCTCACGTCTCCCGCGCTCTCCTCCAGCCCCGGTTCGTCGAATCCCTCGCCCACAGCCGGGCCAGGAATTGTGGGCTCCCCTTCAGCCTTGTCTGCATCCTCGCCATCACTCCCTCTACTACACCAGCCCGCACATCCCGGATCAGCCTCTGCCCCTTCGGCTTTGCAGAAGATTACGCGCATGAAGGATGCCATTCTCAGTAAGCATTGTCGGCGCCTTGAACCTTGTGCTTGGCTAATTGCTTGTCTCAGATTCCATGGAAATCCCGGTCTTTGCCATGTGGAAAGACCAAAGTCTAACCATTCCAAATCGAGCTGGGAGTGAACTGCTCTCCCGGGATGTTGATCCGCTCTCTGCCGACGGTTATGATTTTACCTCTCGATTAAAGATATACACTGAGGATTTCAAAGAGACGATTCCACCGGAAGAATACCCATTAATTAAAGCAACAACAACAAGAAAGCCGGTCAAGAACTTTCGTGGCGGTACCATTGACCCGAAAACTGGCTTGCACACACGATGGGACTGTAGTGCTGAGCCAATCTTTGACGAACGGACAAATGAATTCCTTGCGGCAGTCCTGTGGATGCGCGATGTGACGGAGGTAAGCTAAACGGATCACTGCCCCGAGACTTATCATGCCATTCAGCGTCGATGGTTGATACTTATTGTTGCACTCTAGTACACCGATCAAATAGCAGCCCAGGCGGAAGAGATAGACCAGCAATTTCAGGTCATTTGCGATACCATGCCTCAGATGGTTCGTTCTTCCATTTCTCTTCCCTCCCTTGCATTTGGAGGGGCACATTCTGACAGTGATTCGTCTCCTCAGCTCTGGACTACCGGGCGGGATGGCAAACACGAATACTTTTCGCAGCGGTGGTACGATTACACGGGCCTCACGGAAGCGGAATCCATGAGGGTTTCCGGATGGACGGTTCGTTCAATGCCAAGGATTTTCAACGTTGAGAACCTGGATGCTGATTTTCCAGTTCTTGCAGAAGGCTTTTCATCCTGACGACGTGCCCATGGCTTTGGAAAAATGGGAGCAGTCGTTGCGTACCGGTGAGGCTTACGACATAGAATACCGATGCAGGCGACGCGATGGCGAGTGGCGTTGGATGTTGGGCCGGGCCGTGCCTTTGAAGGATCGCCGGACTGGAAATATTCTCAAGTGGTTCGGAACCTGCACCGACATACATGAAGTCGCGCAAGGTGAGACGGCTGTCAAGAGCTTTTTGTGTCCCTCATCTCACTGACCCATTTTTGCAACAGCGCGTACCGAAGCACGCCAAACACGAGAGCAACTTCTCAACGTTATCTCGCATTCCAAGGTTACCTTGTGGGCTGTCAACCGAAACCGCGACCTTGTTCTTCAGGAAGGGAAATTAATGTGGGATGATTTGAACGGAGTTGGCACACCTAAATATTTGGGCCAAAGACTCTATGACCTCCTCGATCAACATTATGGAGCGTCCGGCCTCCTGATTTACCGGACACCAATTGAGAACATTTTCAGCGGAAAGAGCAAAGAGGAGGTCTCTGAACACCGCCTTGCTGGTAGTGGCCGTTGGTTCCGTACCCGCTTTGTGGCTGTCCAATCTCAAAAATCAACGAGTGCTCCCGGAAGCGAGGAACGGAAGGATGGCGTGGTGGAGGAGGTCATTGGAGTCAGCATGGATGTAACAGAGCTGAAGAATCGTGAGGCAGACTTGCATACGCAGGAGAGCGAGAACACTCGGTATGATGTGCTGCCGTGTCCTATGGTCTACCATTGTTGTTCACTAACTTTTGAGATATAGACTTGTAGCCAAGGAAGCAGCTGCCAAAGAGGCGAGCCGACTTAAAAGTCAGTTCCTCGCAAACGTACGTATTGAATAAGACCTTGTCATTGCCTGATTTTAGGTGCTAAGTGCCTCTTCTAGATGTCTCACGAGATCCGCACTCCTATTGCAGGCGTCATCGGAATGTGCGAGCTTTTGCTTGATACGGGCCTCGATCGAGAACAGCGGGAATGTGCTGAGAACATAGCTCGGTCCGCGAATGGCCTATTGACTGTCATCAATGACATTTTGGACTTTTCAAAGGTCGAATCCGGACGACTGGATATCGAGGAAGTTCAGTTCAGCCCCGCTGTCGTGATTCACGACGTTAACCGCATGCTCAAGTTCGCTGCCGAAAGAAAAGGGCTTGCTTTCAAAAGCAATTATCGTGTCAGAAACGACCTTAAACTTATGGGTGATCCAGGCCGTGTTCGCCAAATCATTACCAATTTGCTGACAAACAGCATCAAATTCACCTCTGAGGGAAGCGTGACGCTCGCTGTAACCAGCGATAAGGAAGACGACAATACGATACAGCTTAGATTCGTTGTTGAAGATACAGGAATAGGGATCGAAGAGGAGGTGCGAAAGAAGCTTTTCCAACCGTTCAGTCAGGCCGACAGCTCCACAGCAAGGCGTTTCGGAGGGACTGGATTAGGCCTCACTATTTGCAAGAATGTGAGTTCAAAAAAAAAAAAAAAACTTTGGCAAAATTCACCACACACAGCATTGACTTTTCTGCAGCTTGTGAACTTGATGCGTGGCGATATTACCCTCGAGTCTGCTCTTGGTAGTGGTACGAGAGCCTCATTTTGGATCCCTTTTAACAAGCCCTCGTTTCAGGGCGAAGAATCACCGCTCGCGGACATTGGAACTCTTCCGGACTGGCTTCAACCCGAGCTATCGCTCTCTTGTGAAAGTTCAGACCCTGACATTACCCGAGATCCCGGGACTCCGCCTCAGAGCCCACTCAAAGACACACAACATAGACCACCCGGGGCGCAGCACGCTCACGTTCCAGGCGCCGTCCAGCCTGGACAACTCCCAACAAGTATCGACGCCGTGCTCTCTGAAGCAGAGCGGAAAAATTTCCATATTCTTGTGGTGGAAGACAATGCAATCAACCAGCAAATCGCATTGAAAACAATCAAGAAGCTGAAATTTTCGGCAAGCGCCGTGTGGAACGGTAAGCAGGCGCTCGATTACGTATCGCAGGAACCCACCCCGCAGCACCCCAGACCGGATATAATTCTCATGGACGTCCAAATGCCCATCCTAGATGGTTACCGTGCAACACACCTTCTTCGACGGCACGCACCCTACATGGACATTCCAGCTCTTCTGCGCGTTCCGGTGGTTGCAATGACAGCATCCGCCATTCAAGGCGACAAAGAAAAGTGCCAAAAAGCTGGCATGGATGATTACATGGCTAAGCCCGTGAAAGGCAAAACCCTTGAACGGATGTTGGTCAAGTGGATTCACGAGACGAAAAATAAAGGGTGGACCCACGAAAAGGCCGGTCTACCATCGTCGAAACACGATGCGGAGTGTGGCCAGAACGATGAAGAACAGTCTAGCCCTGAAGGAAGCCCTGATCGGAGCAGTCAGCTTGAACCGGAGGCGCGAGATGCTCAGGGTTCTCCGCTAAACCTCTCGAGACAGTCGTCAGAGACGAGAAATCGGGAAATCGCCCAGGAAGCACAGATGCCTGGACCAGAAACCGAAAATGAGCGAGGATTGAGAAGAGCCGCAGCGGAAGAGAAGGCGAGCTCGTTGCGGGATGACAAGCTTCTTGATGCGAGTGGCTCTCGCTCGATGAACGAAAACCCAAGGACCGGAGGAAGTCCTCTTTCGACGCCACTCACGGTAGAAAATGTGACAAGGTTATCCGATGACCAACAGCAGCAAAACCTTGGTCAGGGCTTAGCAGCCCAAATTCCACAGTCTCAAAACTCCTCTCTGGCGGTGAACGGGATTCCACTCTCTGCTCCACCATCCAAAGTAAAGACTTCAACCGTTGCAAATTCTGATCGACCCCCGGATCCGCCCCCTCCAATCAGAACAGAAAGCAATGAAAGCGACAAAACTCTGACGAACAAGGATAGAAGAGCCGAATCTGACCCGATAAAGGCTTCGCAAAAGTCCTCTATGGAGAGTGGCAGTAAGTCTGGTCGGTGACGCCCATTGTTGCTCGATCTGCTTCTATAAATTCGGGATTTCAACCGCTAGATCAGTTCTGATCTGACGATTTATGATCCTCATCCTCACGCCATCAGTCTCTTCGGCCTCAGTACTGCATATGAAGCGAGTAAAATGTGTTGTCTTATTTGGGCTGGTTTATGGGCTACCTTGCATTGCGCATAAATTTTCTCTGTATGACCGTGCGGCATATATCCACTGTGGTTTCCTTTGATGGTAGTTGTCATCACGAAGAAGTCCTATTCATTTCTACCTCGCAGTATTTTCTGCAATCATTTGGATCATTTAACGATCGACTTTCGCATCGTTGCTTTTATTCAACAATGCATGATACTCTACATGCATAGCTCATCGACCATGATGAGCATTCCGGCGTGCCATTCTATTTTATGCTGGCACTGTCGCAAAGAAAAGTGCTCAGACGCAAATTCTACTCTTAATTTCACGATTATTATCATATGTACAGCAAAAGGAACAAGGAAACGGGAAATAACACACTGCAAGCTTGGGTCTGTTTTTATGTGTTTTACTTATATACATGGGCCATTTATAGGTGTTTTGGTTTTCTGTTTCCAGCAAATTCTTCGGTCTTTTTCCCTTGTTCTTTTGGAGTATGGTCACACGTTGGTGTCTTGTCCGGATTGGACCTTGTGTGGGAATTTACTTTTGAAGTTTTGGAATAAAAGCGGAGCGTCTTTTGTTTTTCTTCCCTTCAATCATGGCATCTACACTTCGCGGGCCTCTGTTGTTTTATCAGTTAATCCATTTGGGGGGTTTTATTTGCATGTGTCGGAGCACTCATGGAAGCTTGTCTCTCCTCTTGGCATTCTCCTAGTATCTCCTTTTGAGCACATTCAAGCACTCCTCTTATCGTTTACTTTTGTTACTTCAATCTTAGTCCTTGACACGAGATATGACACGACTGAATACACACTGCAATATAAAGGGATTCAAATCACGTTTTCGACTTGCACTTGTGCTGTGTTGGGGTTCCCTTCGACGCTCTTGAATGAAACAGGTAAGGAAAGACTTTTAACAAGTTGTTTGAGGACCCAAAAAAGCTAATTGCCATCTTCTTAGGATACGATAATCATATATCTTCCACCTTTGCTAGATGTCCTACCCTTGCTCAACTCATCAGAGAATCCAAGCTGCTTTGTAGCACAACTAAGGCAGCATCGGTGCAGTATCATAGTATTATATGCCTTGATGCAGGCAAACAGTTGTGCTGTAGGGTCTCCTTTGGTCTGCATGATAACTAAATATGGTCTGCGCCGTCTATCACCGATCGCTATCCCATGAACAGGAAGCGTAAAGACTCGACCAGGCATGTCTGAGACAACAAGAGGCGTGTTAGGGTCATGCCTGCAAGGAAGAGACCTGCGGACTCGCAGAGATGCATCGATGGCATTGTAAACATTTAGTGGCACGTCCTCTCCAGAAATGCGCGCTGTGACGCAAAGTCTAAGATAGTCAGGGAACTCGAGACTTGTGACAAGTACACTCTGGGGTACATCAACGCTTGACGGAACAATCACCTCTCGCTTCTTAAGCAGCCGCTCCTTTGAGGCTCGGTTGAGAGTCATTTCGGCCAACATACTCCTGTAGAGATGGCCGTTGGAGATTATATATCCGTCAGCAAGTATCCAAAGAGGGCGCGTTGTTGGAACACAAAGTTCTAGGGAGTAAAGAGTTGAGGGGAAAAGGATACTGCCGTTGCGTTGAGAGGCGAGTATGAGCTGGCTTGAGCCATAGTCTTCTGGAGCTGTTCTTCCACTCCGGTATAGGGGATGTCCGGGCACTCTCTTCGAAGTCGCTACCAGAAATGATGTTGCGGGTGCAAAGTCTGAAGGTGCCGCAGAAAGAATATCACATTGGCTGACACAAGCATTGTCTCTTGCATCAATAAACAGACTGTACAAACCGGCATTAACGCAGCGACCAAGAGTATACCAAAAGTACCCAATAGGGCAATCAATGAATGCTTCCTCTTCCTCTCGATCAGCGCCGCTTTTCATATATGCCCAAACCTCGATCAAATCGCAGTATAAAGCGCAATCATGTGTGCATACGCATTTGACATGAGAGACAGTAGCAGCTTGCAATGCAGTGTTGATTAGTGCTGAGAATGCATCATCCGGATCTTTGTATTCTGTTTTCACTAGTGAGATGTTGAGGATCTCGTTACACCTTTTCAACATCAAGTCCTCTGGGAATTGACCGAGAAGGCTCATCAGAGGATTGAATGGAGAGCCAGGAAAAGGATGACCAAAATCGAATTTTTTCTGGAAAAGTTCTCCCGTTGAGTTACTTAGAGCAGGAAACGTTAATAGTAGCTGCCCAATTGCTTTCAATAGTTCTGTGCCGCAGGATACTCCAATCTGGCACAGGTTCAGTTGGAGCGTTGCGCTTAACCAACCTCGCCAGTGAAAGGACATATTCTCGCATGAATCCGGTAGAAAAAAAAAGTGATTTCTAAAAGGCAATTCAATGCCTTGCAGTCTTCCTGGGCGCCCTAAGATAGTCTCAAACGAAATACACAAAGGCTGATTTGGATGGTCGGTAGTGATGTCTACTATAACGGACTTGCGGGGTCCTTCAAGTATGACCCTTCTCTCGACTGTAATCAAGCTCTCCTCTGGAAACATCATCGCGACCAGACCCGCTATGTATCCCATGCATTTGGTGCCCTTGAGCCGCACGATAGTCTCCTCGGAGCGAAGGGCTTGTGAAATTGAGCTGAGCACCTCGGCGATGGCATCGTTAGATATAATCTCCAAAAGATCGACGGGGGCAGGCTTCTTGAGAAGTTCATAAGCTTGAAATATTCGATGTACCTGGGAGGCAAGCAGATTGCCAAATCCCAAGCAAGACATTTTTTCTTTGAGCAAGCTGCCTGCCTGGTCAAGCTGTTTTGGACTTGCAAGGACACTTGTCGCTGGTAGAAGCTTCCGCGACAGTAGCAGAAGTACTAAGCCCCCGCTGCTGTAAAAAATCGAGAATATGCCCAAGCACAACAATGCTGCTGCTTGACCACCAGCAGTATTGGCCATGAGCGATGCTGCATCGTTCTTCCTCCAGCCTACGGCGAGAGATAGACGGTCGAGCCGAACTGAGGAGCAGCGCTGAAGACAGTCGGGGGTTTTTGCTGCATACGGGCCGCTAATGAGGAAAAGACTGCCGATTGCTTCCATCTGCGTCAACGCCACCGGCGTAACATTATCGGCAGATATGATCGCGAGCAGATCTTGGACAGCGGACAGACTTTTCAGCGATAGATTTCCGACGTCGAATTGCGTACTGAGACTATATCGATGCCGTTAACTTTCCAAATATCAGGAGAAAGAGGACCATGACAAATTTGCAGAATATGAATCCTTGCGACTGCCACTAGGACTACCGCTGAAGATCAAACGTGGCAGTATCGTCAGGCTTCAAAGAAAAAAAAAAGGAGAGAAATACCTGTTCGAATTACCATTAGTCGCCATACTTGCTAACTTGCTTCTTCTTTTTTTTTTTTTTTTTTGTGTATATAGTGACGCTGGGTGCAAATTACTCACAACGCCTCGACCTGGAAGGAGACTGGAACTCCATTGGGATGTAAGGTTCCATTTTATATCAATTGCGAGTGTTGCTCAGCCTGGTGCTCAGCCTCGCGGTGACCCTTGCCCTGTGAGGCTATTGCAATTCCTGCAGGTTTCGTGAGTTGCGAGTATATATACATGTAGACGGACAGTCGTTGATACCGAAAGGCAGTCACAAAATGCTACATTGCTACTTACAGAGATGTCTCAGATACCTACCTCTTACGATGCACCTACGATACAGATGAACATACAGACTGTCATGTTGATTTTTCACAGGGTCCCAAGATATATAAATAACTTCTCAAGCCCCTTTTGGAAATTAAAATTTTTATATCTTCCCCTATTCAAGTTATTGGCCCTCTTTCGTTGGGCTTCGGATTAAACTTATATATATACCGGATGGGAAAAATTAAAGAAACGGCACAAAGCCTGGTACAAAATAAAGGATTAAATCATGACCTCTCTAATTAATATAAAAGTAACTCGACATCCCATTCAGCCTTATGGCTCAATGTAAAACCGAATTACCTTATAAGCAGTTTGTCCACAACTACATATCTCAAGTGAGCAATTCACCCCGAGTCGTTGTCGTTCCGCCAAGGCGCTAAAAGACAGCATAGCTGTCGCTCTGTACACCAGACACACTAACGGGACGAATTTCCATTTTTGGTTAAAAACTAGAGAGAATAGCGTCGTTCGTCAACTATTCCGTGAGCTAAAGTATGATATTCCACGTACAGTTATGACCTTATGACGCCCACAGTTTCCCCCCCAGGTTTTTTGTGTGTTAAATGTTCCGAGGAGAAGACTTCAACCCGCAGGTGGCAGAGTATATATATAAGAGACGCTGCAACCTACGTTCCTACGTCCAAATGGCTATTGCGGGGACTTCAATGTCTGAATTGTCGCGCGTGTATGGGTGTTTAAAATGAATAGGCCGGTAGAGCGCCAAGCCTCAGCATCTCACGACCATGAGCTGGAACTTGAGCAAGTCCCGGCGTCTTCATCTTCTGGAGGTATAGATGCGGCGCCCTGTCCGGGGAGGGTTCATTCGCAGAGGCAAGAGACGCAGAATGAGGTGCCCCGGGAAGAACGAATTTCGAGGCTGCAAGAGACGAGATTGCAAGAGAGGCCGGATGCGATAGAAGAAAATATTCAGAGAACGCGAGAAACGCCCGGGACCATAGATGAAAACAATGTGATCCCGGGATTTGAGTCCGAGCGAGCGCGAATCGAGCGGCTGGGCAGAGAAAGACCGCCGCAGTTTCATTCTCTGTTGGCGGAAATTGGGTTTTGTTTTTCAATCTCCATGTCCCAGGTTTTGGCTGTAAGTTTCTCTTTCATTTACAGATATCACCAATATTTTATTCTATCTGGACTCTTGAAGAAGAAAATAAAAGAAAAATAAATAAATAAATCGATGACAAAAAAACCAAGAAGAAGAAGAAGAAGAAGAAGAGGAAGAAGAAGAGAAAAAAAGAGGACTTAATAAATCCAATGCTGACCGCCGCAGGAATACTTCGTGTCCGGCTTCAACGTCGTGCTCCCCAGCATAGTGACCAAACTCAACATCCCGTCCGAATCATCCACATGGCCCGCCAGCGCCTTCTCGCTCGTCATTTCCTCTTTCCTTTTAGGCTTTGGGCGGCTCGCAGACATGCACGGCGGATACCCGGCCTACGTCCTCGGGTTTGCCTGGATGACCGTGTGGTCCGTGATCGCGGGCTTCTCGCAGAACGCGCTCATGTTGAACTTCTGCCGGGCGCTGCAGGGACTCGGCCCCGCATCTTTTCTCGTGTCCGGCTTGATGCTCCTGGGCAGCATCTACCGGCCGGGCCCGCGCAAGAACGTCGTGTTTAGCATCTACGGCGCCTGCGCGCCCCTCGGCTTCTTCGCGGGCATTTTCTTCGCCGGCCTCTGCGGCCAGTACCTCACCTGGCGGTGGTATTTCTGGATCGGCGCCTGCCTCTGCGCCATCACGACCGTCGCTGCGTACTTTGCCATCCCGTCGGACGTGGCCGAGCGGCGCGCCCTCGGCATCAAAATGGACTGGTACGGCGCCATCTTGATCTTTGCCGGTCTCGTTCTCGTCGTGTTTGCCATTACGGACAGCTCCCATGCCCCCCGTGGCTGGGCGACGCCGTATATTTTTGTCACGTTTGTCGTGGGCGCCCTACTGCTCGCCGTCGCCGTCTATGTGGAGGGTTGGGTCGCAGAGCATCCCCTCGTCCCGCCGGATCTGTTTAGGATCCCGTATATGAAGCCGCTTGCCGTGACGCTGTTTCTCATGTATGGCTGCTTGGGCGTCTATTTGTTTTATGCTACGTTTTAGTAAGTCCCTTTTATATATTTTTTTGTCGTTTTTTCATCTCTCTTCACCTTCCTTTTTTTTTCCCCATCTCTCACTTGTAGTTTACATTTTTCGCCCTGTTGTTGTTGTTTTTTTTCTTTTCCCCCCCGTCCTTTTTTGAGATTTCTCTCACACATTCACACATTCATACATTCACACATCTAACAACCACAGCATGGAAACCATCATGGGCGCAACCCCGCTCCAAGTCGTCGCCTGGTGCGTCCCCATGGCTCTCGGCGGCTGCATCATCTCCACCGTCGGCGGCTTCTTCCTGCACCTCGTCCCGGGCACTATCTTGATCATCGTCGCCGGCATCGCCTGGACCATTGCCCCGCTGCTCTTTGCCATCGCGCCCGCCCCGCACGCGAATTACTGGGCCTACGTTTTCCCTTCCATGATCTGCGCCACCCTCGCAGTCGACATTACCTATAGCGTCACGAATATCTTCATTAGCACCAACATGCCCAAAAAGAGACAGGGCCTCGCCGGCGCCTTCATCAATAGCGTCTTGTATCTCGGTATTTCGTTTCTCCTGGGTTTTGCCGATATTACTGCCGCCCAGACTTCTTCTTCTTCCTCTTCTTCGTCCTCTGTCTCCTCGAGTGACTCGTCGTCGGCGGCAAAAACCGGGACCGTTTCCGCGGGCGAGACAAAGGCGTACAAGTCGGTGTTCTGGTTCGAAATGGCATGCGCCGCCACGGCGCTCGTTGTGGCGATTGCGTTTGTGCGCATCACGGAGGCGAAAAGCGATATGACGTTTGATGAAAAGGAGGCCGAGAAGCACGCGGAGAAGGATGTGACGGCTGTAGATGCAGGTGCAATGCAGGAGCAGAGGCGTCGCGTCATACTTCAACTGGAGTAGCGGTAGAAGAAGAAAAGTAAAATACCCTGTGTGTAGAATTGTTTGTATAAATTTTGGGGGCGGAGGGAGCATAAAGTAGTGTACATTAGTGCATATATCTCCCACTCTAACCCTTTATATCATAGAAACGGCCAGTCATTCTGGGCGGTGGATTGAAACCAGCCTGAATATGGACGGTCTGGAGGATACCTTAGCGTGATTTTTATATAGACATAGGTTGTACGGAATTGGTATCGCGAGGGCATGACTAGTAATATGACTATATTGTTCTGCTGCTTTCACCCGTTCATAGTAGTTCTTGGAAGCTCAAACTATTGACAGGCACCAAAGCTTTTCGTTTCTAAGCGCAATTAATCTCCAGCATATTCATCTCAGTATATACTCCCTATTATGCTTTTGTCTTCATCTTCGAGTTCCTGTAGAGTCTTGAACGTTGCCTTGTTGCCGTCAGGCGTTGCGTTGGCTGGAGGATTGCTGTCGTGATGTAGGGTATCAGAATTAGTACTCGAGTTGCTGCCACCATCATTAAAACTATGGGCATGATGAGATGGATGCTGATTGAAATGTGCATGCCCTGAATTGCCAGTATACTGCTCGGCGATATGATCGCCCAATGCATCAGCCTGGGCACCTGGGTCCATTCCGGACAACTGCATGCGGCGGCGGAGGTCCTCGATCTCGACAGGGGAGGATGCAGAGGACGAGCGCGCGAGGGAAGTCGCGCCGGTGGTAGGATCAGTGGCACGGGTTATTGGCCCTTTTGGCCGATGGTGGCTGGCTTGTCGAGAAAGGTCGGCATTCGGTACAGAGGAGGGCGCAAGTCTGGAAGAATCTTCGCTTATTCTGTCTGCCGAGTGTAAAGGTGCAGACTGAGGTGCCCTTGACTTGTCGTAGGTATGGTGGTGAGGGTGGTCGCCATCGTCCCCCGAGTCGGCTTCTGCGTCGGAGATGAACGGCTCGGGGCTCGAGACACCAGAGCGGGAGCCGCCAAAGTCTCGACCAGTGGCTAGGACGGCGACGCGCGGAGAAGCAGAGGAGAAACGGCCTTCTGGAAAGAGCGGCGATGACGGGGAGTGCGTCGACGAAGAATGTGTAGTTCCTGGGAGGGCATGGCCTTCCGGAGTCTTATATTTGTCGGTTGACAGAGATAATGGTGAAAATTGCTGACTTGCAGATGATTGCGGAGCACTCGTAGAGTTGCGAGGGAAGCTCATAGTTTTAGATGTTATATGGGATTGAGACTGCATCGTGTGCGGCTGGGATGATGGCGAATGCAAGGCACTGCTTGCTCCCTCTATTTCCTCGGGTGATAGCACATGTGCCGGTCCACCAAGAGCAGCTGCATCGGATTTCTCTGCTGCAGGCTGTGCTGCCGCTTGCTTTTCCGCCTGCTTTTCCGCCTGCGCATCTGTTTCAGTCTGCGTCTGCGCGTCCGATGTCGAGCGCATCAAGAGAGATTGGCGTCTTTGCGACTTGGATGTGCGGGGTGTATGATCACAGCCACTGATGCAACCGCCCCATTTGTGGGGCAGGATGGCGGGAATGTCTGATGCGCTGTTGGTTTTGCCGTCGACATCTGCTCGAAGTTCGGACCAGGTCCGTAATTTATTTTGCAATATGTATTTTCCTGCCTCATTCTTTTTCATTATGATAAACTCGCAGTGCTCAATGTTTCGTAGATCCTCAAAATACTCCACACTCCAGTGATACCTGTGAGGAGGAATGAGTAAAATATTATACCAGAAAAGTCAATAGGAAGAAAGAGATGTGGTGAGAGCAGCGAGGTGGGGAGACGCATTTCCAAATTCTTGTGAGTTGAACAAACAAAATTGTCAAAACATCAAATAATAACACATTTCAAACGTACCACTTCATGAGAAAGACCCGCGTCATTAAGCCGTGTGTGACTAGAACATACACACTTGCACAATCGTCTTCGCCAAACTGGCGCCAGAGACTTTCATTGAACCCGCTGATCCGGTCATAGGCATCTGCCGCTGATTCGCCATTAGGAATACGATAAAAGAAATGTCCGTACTCTGCTCTTTCCTGCCACATGCGTTCCATTTCTGCCGAACAAGGTTGAAAGTTGCCAAAGTCCTGCTCTCTCAGACGTGGCTCCTCATATACCTTGATGCTATGTCTGCGAAATGGAGATGGAGCAGGGTCATCAGACGTCAGAGAAGTTAGAATTCCTTTCCGTTTGGTCAGTATTTTGATCGATTTATATCAGGTAAAGATATCGGAAAGATCAAACTACCTTCTGTTGTCTCCCTCGTTCTCCGATATGGACTAGTGAAAAATTGGATTTTATCATCGGGTCTCAACATGGAACGAAGCCTTCTGCCGGCTTCAAGGGCCTGCCAAAAACGAGCAATCAGTCTTCGAAAGGGTCATCAAGATGCCATTCAAAAGATCTAACCTGCTGGTGGCCATCTGGTGTAAGTTTCACCCTATGATCTGGCACTGTCTGATGGATTCCCCTATTTTCTGCATTAAATGTCAGTTATGCTTTGCAAGAACAATACCCAAATAATAGCAGACAATTAGAGCTGCACGTGACGTATAATGTGGTAAGATACAGGAAAAACAGACTCTGCATCTCGAAGAGGCGAGGATCAATGAGCAAAGAAGAAAAACAGTCAACATTAATTGCAACATACTATTTCCTTCGGACTGAGCGTGGCGAACAAGGATAATCAACTGGACCCCGTGGTCAGCAATCAGGGCACTTATAAGAAGCCATTCAAGACTCACCCGTGGCCTTGCCATGTTGAACCGACCTCTCCTTAAGACCAAATATCGGATTTGAAATGTCCCTGTCCTAGGATTCTGGACTGATCCACAATCATGTATTATTGCTGGCTACTGAAGGCTTTTGAGCGAATCAGAACCTGGAAAATAAGGCTGACGAAATGTTGCCAATCGATAACTAGACCCCAAGCTCAGTAGGGTGAGGCACAGCGCCAGTGGCAAGAGAGGAATAAGAATAGCTGAGGAAATGACCGATTCAGCTACAATAAATAACAGTCCCCTGTTCCCTATGCGGGATCCAAGTAATCACTATGCTGCCGGCAACAGATGATGAAACCCACTTTGATGCTTTGTATTGTCGAGCTCCGCAATCGTTCCATGTTGCCGGATATGTTGGAGAACTGCGTCAGTGGTCTGTAATGGTCATCGTATCGAAATTCCGCTCACAGTTGTCCGTCAGTTCTTCATATGACGGCAACAGACGTGACATTAGAAAACGCAAAGACCGCTTACACCCTCATTTTGCTTTTTCCTTTCGAGAATTTACGCTACCAGACCTATAGGAAGTGGCCCACTTTCTTTAATCACGCGTTTTCGTCGCTTGTTTTATTCTCTCTGCAGATAATCTCTCCTTGGCAGCTAGATACAGCTCCACCCATGTCCGAACCAATTCCAGAGTCCGTTCCCACCTCGGCGGATCCGCGCTCAAAGCGGCCTACCAAGCGCCGAGTCATGACACCTTCGAGTGCGCAGGCCTCATCTGTAGAAGCACTATTTGCCAAGCCAGATCGTGAGATCACCGTTCCCGGTGGACCAAAGCCGAAAACCCTTGCGCCTCCGCCAGAGATTGTTGCCAACGTGCAAGGATCAAGTGCTGGTGCCGGCTCAGGTGAATTCCACGTGTATAAAGCAAGCCGGCGAAGAGAATACGAGCGTCTCCGAATGATGGATGATGAAGTTAAACGTGAGAAGGGAAACGAAGACTTTGAAAGACAGCGAGAGGAGATGAAAGCCAAGGACGACGCAAAGACGAGCAAAAACAAGGCGCGGAGAGAAAAGCAAAAGGCTAGAAAAACAAAGGGTAAAACGGAACCAGCGAAGGGTTCGGATTCATCTGCTCGGGCAAAGGCGAATGGTGTGTCTGGTTTGCCAGCAGCTGAGACAATTACAGCGGAGTCACCTGCCTCTGGGGCCCACCTCGCGTCGACATCAGACAACCCAAATCCCGAGGAGATAGGCATTATCATTCATGACGATGACTGAAAAGCCGCACGCGGTTTGAGCGAAAGGAGCTATCCGCGGTTGCTATTGTTGGATGATTCCCACTGGTTAATTGCATTCATATGGCGTTTGGGCTCAGGCATGAGTACGGGAGGCAAAAGCAAGTAAATTTAAGTTTATTCCGAATGGATCTATATTTTCGGGATACCCGAAGGTGCTTCTCCCTTTGCATACATCTCAGCATATCAAAATCCAAATCCGTTGGTGATCTACCGTGAATCCTACAATTCAAACTCTTTCTTTCCGAATGTCCAAGCTCAATAACGTCTCATAATCGCATATACCCAGCTACTGAACGTTGCCCCAGACACAATTTCAATGAGCAAAGAATGGCATCATTTACAAGAATTTGACTTTAATTTCCCTTCAATTTTCCCCGAAAAATGCAATGCTAGAGTGTTTGGATCATCTAGAGGGAACATGCGCAAGTGATACAAATGAGAATGCTGCTTTTGTACATAATGAGTTGGTCTACTCCTCGGCGCCTCCTCCCATGTTACCTCCAGCCTGTTTAGCCGATTTGGCCGCACAAATGTCGTCGACTCGGAGGAGTAAGCAAGCAGACTGTAAGCTGTTAGTGGAATAGATTCTCCAAAAAAGTTTTGGCGTACATACCTCAATAGCGGTCTTGATGCTCTGTGATTTCACAGCCTCGGGTTCCCATACGCCATACTCCTTCATATCCACCAACGCACCCTTGTCGCCGTCCAAACCCCAGGTGTGAGCACCTTCTGCGTGCTTCGCTCGGAGTTGGGTGAGAACTCTGACAGGACTGCCTCCAGCATTCTGAATCAGAGTACGAGGAATGACCTCCATTGCATCCGCAACAGCCTTGTACGGCCACTGCTGCACACCTTCAATCCCCTTCGCCATCTGTGCCAATCGCACTGAAACAGCCATTTCAGTCGCACCACCACCGGGCGATAGGCGGGGGTGGAATATCACGTTGCGAGCGACGAACATGGCGTCTTGCAAGTTCCGTTCAATTTCATTCAAAATGTCCTTCGACGGTCCTCTGAGCAAAATGGTGCAGGCTTTCGGCTCCCGACACTTTGTGATAAAAGTAAAGTATTCATCGCCAATCTTTTCTATCTCAAAGAGGCCGCAGTTTGTACCGACGTCAGACTCCTGGATGTCATCGACACGATTCACAATGGTTGCGCCAGTGGCACGGGCAATACGGTTGTTGTCAGTCTTGCGAACCCGACGGAGCGCGGTGATATTGGCCTTCATCAAGAAATGCTGAGCGAGATCTATTGCTGAGTTAGCAAAAGGCAGTTACTTTTTTTTTTGGAGAATACTTACCAGAGACTCCTTTTTCCGTGATGACCAAATCAGGTTTCAATGCTAGAATAGCATCGGTCATGCGCTTGACCTGCTCTTCCTCGATCTGCAGTATCCGGTTCCAGTCATCCTCCTTGGTAATTTCAATGTTTGTTTGCGACTCTCCCTTCTTGTACTCCAGTGGGCAATCCAAGAGGACGATCCTGGGATTCTCTATGCGTCTCCTCATCTTGGGATGCGTGATATCTTTGTTGAGCATGACACCATCCAAGACTCTGCTCTCCTCTATCTCCCCGCCAGGAATCTTCTCAACACGAGCGTAACGCTTGAGATCGACTTCTCTTTTGCCACCACCGGCCTCCAAGGAAACTGTCCGCACTGCCTTCAGAGCCAAACTGCACATCAATTCCGACCACCTCGAGACGAATTTTGTTCCGATGGAAGATGAGATGATCGAATACATGGCCTTGTCGTCGTTAATGTCGACCGGCAGAGAAACTTCTTCGATGATTGCGAGAGCGTCTGAGAGGGCCCGCTTAAAGGCGGAGATGATAACCACAGGGTGAATGTTTCGTTCAAGCTGCGGAAGGGCTTGTGCAAGGATCTCTCCAGCTAATACATCATTAGAACACTCCTGTATTCCTTGCAGTGCTTGAATCCTTACCCAAGATGATAACCGTAGTGGTGCCATCGCCGACTTCTTCATCCTGCGTTCTGCTCAACTCGATCATACTCTTGGCAGCAGGGTGCGCAACCTCTATCTCTCGCAGGATGGCGTGACCGTCGTTGGTCAGAACGATGCCTCCCATGGGATCGAGAAGCATCTTAAGCATAGCCTTAGGGCCTAGACAGGATCGGATTACATCTGCCACGCTGTGGAAATGAGATAAATGGTACTCGGAATTATGCGGTAGAGGGCTACTCACGTCTTAGCAGCGGTGATGTTCGACAACTGAGCCTTTCGGCCAGTTTGTCTTTCCCCCGTCTGGGTGTCTATCATAGGTGTTAGTAATAGCAAATGATAGACGTTTCTGCTTCTATGAAACTTCTGCAACACATACTCATAACCACTACCGGAGCCTGCATTGTGACGGTGCAGTTGGTGAAATTTTAGATGTGTAGAAAAGGGATTGCCCGGCCTCAAGAGCCAAGGCGAGAGAACTTGAAAATGAGAATAGAATCAATTCAACGGGACCTTTCCGAAGCTCTTCGAAACAAGTCGGTGTCACTGTTGGCGGTCTACGTCTTGCGAGAGTCGCGTCGCGGTAATTTTCCATTAACTTCCCTAAGCTCAATTCCTACAGTAGGCTAGCGAACATTCTGACTAAGCAAACCACATGCACGTTTATGCCAACGACCATGGCAATCGTGACTATTGTTTTGACCAAAGCCGTTGAACGTCCATCCTCCGAAGGTTGATCTCATTGGCTTGCTCCATGTGTGAATAAATTGGTTGAATCATATCATATCAAAAGAACTATCTTTGATTTTTTTTTCCGGGTTGAAGCCTTATTTTATTCTTCTGGATGTAATGAGAATCCTTCGATATCGCTCCTGCTCAAATGAAGCCCAAGTCGGAAACCTCGATACGATTAGCATTCGGAGAGCAGCATCCTTGGGTGATTCTTCTTTCATTACTGCCCAATAATCTCAAACAGATCTCGATATGTCATCTTGGAAGACACTCAGCCCCGTACATCAGACTATTCTGAAGCTCCTAGAAGATTGTGCGGGTGCTATATGTCGAGTCCGGATCCTGAGTCTGCATCTTTAAATTGCAAGGATGTATCATGATGCTGCAATTGCTGCTCTTGGTCAACACCCACTGGGTTGTTTCCTGCCAACCTTTCTTTCTTATTGAGCACGCGTTCGAGATAGGCTTTGCCGGCGGCCCCATGTTTGGTGACCACTTCCAAAGGTCGTCGAAAACGGGCCCTAACGGTAGATTGGTTGCGACGCGGAATCTTGCTAGGGCGCGGAATGAACGCCAAATCTACACGCTGACTGTTATCAGGCCGGTCCTCCCTGGATGTTAGTGCTCCGTTCGAATCTGGGGTCGCCTTCTGAAGCATCTCGGCCTTGCTGTGAGCCATTGGGACGATGTTCGATTCTGCGGTTCTTTCAAGACTAGGGCGCCTGCTCTCAGATCTGATAGAACCTTTCACAGAACTAGAAGTTTCCGCAATTTCAAACATATCATTCCTTTGAGTCCAATCTCTCCAAAGTTTAATCGGGGAGTCGAGGTCGCGTCGTCCGTTACTTTGCTCGGCTTTCGAACCGCTATGCCTGTGAGCTGAGCCGTTCTTCTTGACTTCAGCATTATCCTTGGCCTTTTGAATTGCATGAGCGTCTCTCATCAGCGTAGATTTGCCGGCAAGAGCTTCAGAATGGCAAACTTTCTCCGAGGCGCTGGCTATATCTTTCTTAGAGGATGAAAAGGTATTCATTGATGGAGTATCTGAATCTCCTCCGAAGCCAGCTAGCCCTTGGTCATCCCCATCTTTGCTTACAGGTCCGACGCTGGTGTCTTGCTTTTTCAGGCTGCTGCGCTCACCCCCAATGAGCCCATCAATTTTGGCAGACGCTCGCCAGCGCCCACTTTGAAGTATTCTTCCTGGGTAGCCATCAACCAAAGAGTCGCGATCATCCTCAACAACAGTTTCCGGGTCTGAAATTTCCTTGTCAGTCCAAATTCGCCGGTCCCACACAGGAAGGTCTGCTTACTAGGCTCCCCAGAAGAGGCGGGAGGATTCACCAGTCTGATCGTTTTGGTTCCGTTCTGTGATAGCTCTGAACTTTCAGAAGAAACCCTAGGAACATGTTCATGAATACCCATGTCAGCCAGAGGCAGTGTTTCCACAATTTCTTGCTGTTCTGGCTGGGTGGGGTTTGTAGCCGCCTCAGACGAGTTTCTGGTCAAAAGAGCACGGAGCTTATCACGAAGCTTCCACTGCCGCTGCTTCTTTGAGCGCCGCATATTGACCTTATTTCCTTTTGCTATGCTTTGCAGCACACTCGAATACGTTAGATTGTCTAGAGGATGCGGTGGCTGTAGATTCAGTGGTCGCAAGTGTTTGTTTCAGTGACCAAAAGTTGTGAGGACGCGAGATGATGCTTCGACAGTGAATGGGAGTGAGTACATTCTCGGGATGTCTGCAGTTCCAAGGACCAAAACCATAACAAGCTCTGCGTTTTCGTCCCAGTATAAGTATTCAGAGAAGCCTGCGGTTTATGCGTTCACTTTGCAAAGTCTTCACCTGATTCATGCCCCTCTTGCCTCAATGACGACCAATTGTGTTGGTGTATCCATCACATATACGTTGCACTTCTTATTTATACTTAAACTCTCCAATCGCCTGACCATCCTAGCCATCCAGTGCATACCTATACGATTTATGAAGCCCTGGAGACCACTTAACTCCATACGCAGAGTGCTTGCTTCATGCCTTTAAGTATCTGACCGGAATATCTTCTGAATATCAGTGTTTTCCTCTTCAAATGTGATCTTTCTCCCTTTTGCAAAGCCTGCAGGCTTAGCGTACGTGCGTTACCTAGAATGTTTGTTGTTCAACAAACCTTGCATTGCAATAGCAACAAGCTTGACATTTGCTTTTCTCTTTGAACAAAGCCCTTGATTGAAGGACTGGTGCAAAACTGGTTTCATATTGAACTCGCCATCATATTTTGGTATGACTGATCGAATTCGGTTGCGCCTTGGAAGCCTAGAGGTTTTCTGTTTCATTGTCGTCATATGTAAAGCATACGCCTCATGATACATTTAGAAAGCTGTCAGGCTCATCTTGATAGCCAGGGCTCCTGAGCTGTTACAACGGTATGCACTGGTCGTACAGGGTTCAGCCCGGAAACATCACGAATGCCGATTGAGCAGGCGAAACGAAGAGATTGCCCTGTATAAGTCTCACAATTTTTCTTCTCCATTTGGTGATATCCGGCAATACGACTGACCAATGATTCAAGTGGGCTACTCGGGTTGGTAGAATGAACCTCATGGAGTATAGACCTAGTTACACTTTTTTGCAGTCTACGAGCAATCGAATCTTACAAAATTCGACAGGAATCTAGAAAGGAATGCATGATCGATAGTTAAGTGCTATATGCCTCGAGCACAATTCCAAGGAAAGAAATAACACGCGCTGCTATTGTGGCTAGTCAGCGTTTCGCCACGAACCACCAATTCCAAATACAATAGGTCTGGACGCCACTAGGTGTTGAGATTCGGCGTCCGAACTTCGATTCCGACTGCAAAACCATTGCTCCATCGAACCTTTCCATGTCATGGAGGCATAATCAATACCCTCCTCTATTTTCTTCCAATTAGATGGGCATTGGATCACGCAGTTTACACCTGATGCAAGAAGTATATCGAGCGCTTCGCAAACCAGGTGAGGGGGCCTGCTGCTTGGGGTATAAATTTTTCGATACGGGAGACAGGCGCAACTCCAATCTCCTGTAGATCAGGACACACTCTTTGAGCTAAGATGCCCTACGCTCCCTTACTTGCTTCTCTCTGATGGATCATTTTGACCGCTGTCGTGGGAATAATGGGGGCCGAAGCACTGGATGAATAACCGTGCGACATGCGCCGGTACAAGTATGCTGCAACTAACCTCCTTGGTGTCGGACTAGAACATGCTGATTCTCACTTGTGCCCTACACTAAGCGGAATGACAGTTAAGAGGGGAGGAAGATTGGGTTATGGGGTGACAATGTGAGCTGAGTGGAGGTAAGAAGACACACATCCAGCGACGGCCTTATCGCAGAGGACAGCCAGTATTAGCGGCTCAAATATCGATCACAAGCTTTCACCACCACAATCTTCAAAGTCTTAAAGAACCGAGGAAGAGGGATTTTTGGAGATTTTTTCGGAGAGTAACCAATCGTGTCCGAATAAAAGTCGGTCCGGACCGTCCGACACCCAATGAACCATTTGACATGAGCACCTCAACAGCATGTTTGGTACAATAGGGGCCCGGGCAGAACATGGAAGATACGAGCACGCTGAAATGGAAGGAGTTCGCAAAGAACAGGGAAGCTCAGCCGCACATCATAATTTGACGAGACCTGATATGGAATGACTAGCCGTTCGGCGTAGTGGAGAAAATCGATCTACGGCTTCAAAAAGCTTCTGGCAGTTGTGGAGTGAGGACTGCGCAAGGTCTCGGAGGAGAGTGCCTGATAGAGTCGCCTTCAGGGAACCCTTCCGGTAAAGATAACTTGATCTCATCACTGTAAGCCAACACTAACGGTGATTATGACAGCGACAGGTACACATTATTGGATGAGCGGGGCCCCAGCAGCGAAAGACCCACGACTAATTGCCATTAGGCTCTCTCCATCGCCTGGCCACAGATGGACCTTATCAGCAGCAACCAGTATTTCTTGCTTCGCGCGCATGCCTCCTAGAGTCTAGTGCCTCAGCTATCAAACCATGCGAGATTGGTGAAATCTCTAACCAAAGCACCGAACGGCTGGATCAACTCTACAAGGGTTTGCTTGCACCGACCCGTGTTTTTCATTTACATTGAGTTTTTGATGACCGCCGTGTCCCGTCACTTCGTCCATGTTTCGTTCTCGAATGGAGCCGGACCCCGAAGAATTTTGGGAGCAGCACGGATGCGCTCTTTTTCGCCTCCTTAATATCGGGAGGGCCGCGGACGGAGGAACTGATCCCTATCCACCTGCTTTA
The DNA here is from genome assembly GCF_001619985.1 of Xylona heveae TC161. NCBI lineage: Eukaryota > Fungi > Ascomycota > Xylonomycetes > Xylonales > Xylonaceae > Xylona > Xylona heveae. The sequence goes on along the minus strand of NW_017264194.1, from coordinate 1,528,253 downwards.
ATCGACAAAGTTCCCCATAAGCCAAAAACGTCATTGGTCGATACCCCGCGGACCCCCATCCTGGAGACTTTTTGCTTTGCCGCATTCTACTATGTATCGACGCGGACCCGTTTCTTTTGCTCTGCTAGACTAAAACCTCATTCGTCAATTCGTTGTTGATATCCATTATGAGTTGCGCGTCTGTGCTAGACTCCCAGTCTTCGACCGCTTAAACCTGGGTCGCCTCAGGATGCTTGGTCTTTATCTGTAGGCATAGGCAACGGCCCTTGCCCAACGTCTAGCCTGAAAGGCACCATCTGTCGCGTGGTGCTACTTATCCGTGACGTGCACCAGCGGCGTCGGCTTGTTAGACCCTGGCGCCCCTCCAGCGGACTTCTGATTTTACAGAAACGCCTCCCGTCGGGGTTTGCCCACTTGTGCCTGAAGGAAGGTGTATCTGAAAAGCAGTTTTTAGCTCTGGGTGCTCTCAAATGCTCTCAATTGGACTAGAAGTCCAGGCCCTGTGAAAGCCACGCGGAAACGTCCCAAGAAAGTGCCCCACACATGCTGTGCCAATCCTGTCAATAGTCCAACTATATGTATCAAAGACCCGTTCGAAGTAAGAGAACTTCACCATGTCAGAGAACGTGCTGAACATGTCTGCGGCATCTGAGTCGGATGCCTTTCAGGCTCTGATATCCGGCTATGCTTCATCATCAACTCAACTCCCAATTGGAAGATCCGTTTGGTGGGACGAAGCAAGAGTGGAGGCTACTGTCACAAAGGATTTTGTCATCTCGGCGCTCCGAGCGGATGAAAAGGAAATGCTGCATCGGCCACTGGCATTCGGGGATGGATTGACTGATGATACCTACCTCGACTGGATTCTGGAAAAGGCCAAAATATTCTTTTTGATTTTGCTCGACATTGGAGTTCCCGATCAGATTTTTGGTATTGTGGACGACGCCTGGGATGATGATGATCTACCAATTCCATATGAAGCGGTCGAGCGTTTAGAGCTATCCTGGTCAAAGAACGAAACTTTGGATAGGAAGTTCTTCCACAGACAATACAATTATCTTCTACGCCAGATTCGGCAAGGCATCCACATTGACTATACAGCAGAAGAGGTTGTACCGGTGCAGCCATTGAGCAAGCGTTCGGCAATAGCCAATGCTCAAGGTTCAGAACGCGTCTGCCTCGCTGGCTGTGGGAGCACGCTCTATAGTCGCAGGAAACTGCCCCTAGATGATCTCTCCAGCAAGAACCCACCTGAGCGGGAATTCGCCTACGACGTGGAAACGCTCAAAACTCTGGAGCACGAGCATATCACCCCGGTTTGGGCATCCTATACGCTTGAAGGGTACGGCTACATATTGACAACGCACTTGAGTTCTCAAACACTCAAGCAGTTTGTCCAAAGCCCAGCTCCTCAGTTCAAAGCCTTATCCAAACAAAAACGGAGAGAGACATTGCTTGACTGGCTACATTGCCTTGCAAGTACCTTGACCTTTCTTCATGGCAAAGGCTATCATCACGGCGATGTCCGTCCGTCTAATATTTCCGTGGACTCGACGAATAAACTAGTCCTTTGCGACGTCGAGGCTCTAACGACGCTTCAAATGGACAAACACGACAACGACTTGGAAGCCTATGAATATGGAGCGCCGGAGCGCTGGGTGAAAGTTGCAACCGCCCAGGGCGCACTTCCTCTTCGGCACAGGCCAGGAGGGCGCCTTCACCGGACAGGGTCGTCAAGTTCGAAAAGCACGACACCGTCAAACCACAGCTCTTGGTCCTTCCATAGCAATCACGGTGAAAAATCGCAGCCACAACTTTTCATGGCACCTTGCGAAACGCCGTTTGACCCCTTCAAGGCAGACATTTTCTCATTAGGTTGTACCTTTTTGGAGATAATTGGACTTTTGCTGAAGCGCAAGCACAGCGCATTCTCAGCGCACCGAGCTGCGAAAAACCGGACTGCTGGGAGAGGCGGCGCGCCCGCAGACGCATCGTTCCACGCAAACCTCGGGCAGGTCAACACATGGATTGATGGGCTGGAATCAGAAGGTGCGAAAAAGAACGACTCGCTCTTCTATGGAATCCGTCCAATTCTTGTTTTGATACGGTGGATGCTCTCACGCGAGCCGACGCAGAGGCCGTCGGCTACGCTCGTGGAAACAACCTTGTACAATATATTAACAGTCACATCTCGAATGACTGAATTGCATTGCCCTCATTCAGATGAAAATGACTTGGAGAGTATTCGAGACAGTGTCGCTATGAGGAGCTCTATTCCTTCCGAGATTGAGTCGCTGAAATCAACACTGGCCGGAATTAAGTTTCATGCTTTGCCAGTCTCGTGAGATTCTAAAGGTCCCAATGCAAGGAAAACAAGCTCATCTGGCAGAAGATCTCGGAGATATACGAATTCCAAAGATCTCGCTTCACGTATCCCCATGTTGACAGGTGGACGCGTAGGGGTACCGAATCCGGGCAGTTCACTTCACCACAGGGGTTTCCCCGCTGTCCAGGTCCATGCGAATTTTATTTCCAACCACATTTCTCAAGGCATCCCAAATTACCGCAAGCGACCTCATCATGTTCCCACTATTCCGATGGAAAGCCACACGAGATCTGTAACGTGTTGGAGCCTGATGGAAGTGGGGTTTCCCCCCATTTTCGCGATTCCTACGTGGTGTTTCGATCCCATTTTACCTCCTGCATTCCTCGCCATGACACGGCGCAAAATAAAAGCCTTCAAGGCCTCGCTGTTCGCTGTCCATTTCAAGACCATATAAACAAGGACATTAACTCACGACTATTCCATCTCGCGCCTTAGTCAGCTTACGGATTAAGCACTCCAATCATTCGATTTCTAGGGGGGAAAAAATGGCGACTGACGACAGAGATGTGTCTGTCCTGGAGAACCTCCTTCCAGAAGAACCAGATCAAAACGACGAGAAAGTAGGCCACAACACTCAAATCTCCAGTCTTGCCTTGTCGCCGTCGTCGTCGCCGTTGCGTCTGAGGTCGTTTCTCCCGTCCGCATATCTCCTCAAATGTCTTCTCTTCATCACAATCGCATCGGTCGTCTTGCTCGTTGTTGCGATTCCGCGAGAATGTCAAGCAAAAGCGCCAGTCGGCTGGATAGACATTGCCCCAGACTCTGACGCCACGATATTCGACAGTTGATCATCTCTCAGCTTCCCTCTCGACCAACTTTATAAATAGCCGAACCCTCTGTCGTTTTCGACGCTTCCGACGGCCTCCCTAGGAGACCGTCTCCCACCATGCCACCATACAAGAGTCATCTGCTATATACCAGCTCATATTGTCCACTTCTCATCAAAGGACTCACCACATTGTGCATACATGCATCCATCCATGGGCGATTAGGACCATTACCACTATATCTTCAAAGATCTCGTCTTTGAAAACTTTTGTCACTCCGGCATATATCTCTTTCTCATTATCCGGCAACTCATCCCGCAATTTCTTCAAGGGACACTCTTGTCCAATTCTTCTTCAACCCTCTCCTTCCTTTTATTTTATTTTATTTTCTTTTCTTTTCTTTTTCCAGGGATTCTCATTTTTCAAACAACCTCCTTATTTCTCCACCCACAAAAGCTTACTTGTAACCATGCCTATATTACCTACATTACCTATATATTCACGAACCTCACCTGTTTCTTTCTTTCTTT
>NW_017264194.1:1392047-1524560 GCF_001619985.1 Xylona heveae TC161 | reverse complement strand
TTTTTTTTTTTTTTTTTTTCTTTCTCTTTATATCCAAGGTACATTTTTTTCATCCAAACTATATTTTTTTTTAAATCCAACCTACATTGAAAGAATAAATTAGATTCTAAACGTATAATATTTTACTTATTTTTATTTGATCCTATACCCCTTTCCCCCTTCCTCTTAAGAATGAGGCCCATGGCCATTACGAGCATATATCCTCGTCTGCATACTGCTTCATCTGAATTAATTCCAATTTCCCGCTCATCGACCCGACCCACCTGCATTTTCACCTTTTCATTTGTTCACTGTCAGCATCTGCATCTGCATCAGGGTCAGCATCAGCATCGCCTTGGAATCGAGGACTGATGCGAAATGAATGGACACGGCGTTTTGGATATATACCAGATACATGATACCAGATACCAGATACCAGATACGCGCTTCCGCCCTGTCCTGCTTTCCTCTCACCCTCGCCCTCGTCCTCGCCTTTGTCTTCCTCACCAAGCCCTTTTTTTTACTGTTTCTTTATACATGTACTTCACGTCCTTTTCTCTGACACTCACATTAAATTACAACATTCTCTCTGTTTTACTTTCAATATTTTCTAATCAGATATGTATTTTCGTTCTGTCTACTGTTCGCATGAAACTTCACAAACTTACCAACAGCAAAAGAGAAATTTATCACAACCAATGGAATGTTCACCAAATCATTTTGATAAATCTATTTCTTCTCATTTTATATGGTTCTTTCCCTGTAAATATTTCCGGAAAATGGAAAAGGGAAATAAAAGTTAATGAGACGATGAGAAATATGTTAGCTACAATTGCAAGTAGCTCAAAGCAAGCAAAGTAAGCAAGGTAGATGACTAGTTAGAGGTAAATATCTGCCACCACGTGCCTGCCATCATTTAGTGCTACCCCATCCCCTCAAATCGCATCAAGCGTCGATTATGCACATGAGCAGAACCCGTCCATACATACATACGTGCATACATACAAACATACGCGTCATTAACATGGCCTCGTCCCTGCCCATGTTCTTCTCATGTAGTGTCAATAGTTGTCAAGCTCTGCCACATCTATCCGGGTAGCTTGCGGAGCAGAGCGTAAAAAGTACAGAAAACAAAGAGAAGAAGAGAAAAAAGAAAAGAAGAGAGAAGAAAAGGCAATATCCCATGCCACGTAACAACGTGAGTAAAGGGATGAATCGAAAAGCGATTAAAGCCCAGTATAAATGGAAAAAAAAAAGTTCCGGAAGAAGAAGAGTAAGTGGTCGCGGGAAAAAGTGTAGCAAGAATGAAGCCAATACCATGCTCGACAGAGTCAGGCAAGGAAGAAGAAAAAAAGAAGAAGGTAAAGGGGGCATATTAGAGTACGGGAATAATAGCCCCATACTGGCTCGCTTGCACGCCACGGACGCTCAGAGCGCTCGACAAATGCTAAAAGAATTAAAAAAAAAAAGGTGAAAAAGAGGATTATCCGCTGTAGCTGGAGCAGAAGAATGAAAAAAGACCATTTTGAAAAAGAGCCGGTCCTTGCCTGTGACATTGGTGACTCCCCTTCCTTTCTAGAGCCACCACACAAAGCAAAACATGACGGCGGCTAAGCCGACCGTCATACCCGCAACTTCCTTACCACCCGACGCCGCAGAGCCCTTCTTTGTAGCCGTAGGCGACGTTGACGAAGTGGTGCCTGTAGGAGATTGTTTTGAGGTGCCACTAGCACCGCTCGAAGAGGTGGCAGCTGCAGCCTTGTACGTCTGTCCCAAGGTTGGAAGGGGGCTGGATGGATCCACTTCCCAGATACCAGACGTGGAAGCGGGGCATGCCGGGGGTTGGTTGGTTGGTGTATAGTCCGACAGCTTGGTTCCGGATGGCGTCGCCGTTGCCCACTGGCTCATCAAATTGCTAAAGTCAGGTGAGACCGGCGTAGGAGTGCCGGACCGCGGAAATCCGTCAATGGCACCAGTCGCAGTGGCCGCAACCTTGGGGCCATAATTTACAAGGCCGTAATTGTTGGTTTCCTCAATCCATTCGTAGACAATGGCGCCAGACCAGTATGGACTCATGTCATCACCAAAGATGGCAGACTGGTCTTGGAAGGTTCTCGGGGGGTTCGTGTTGCAGCCAGTCTCCGAAAAGAAGATGGGAATGTTATACTTGGTCACGTTTGCCGTCAACTGGCTATAACCAGAGACGGTATATGAAGATGAGCCGCACCACTCGTATGCATTGAGTGAGAAGAAATCCAGCGCCTCAGAGCTATTAGTCCCACATGCCAAGTAATTCTGAAGCATGGGCCGCAGAGACGCAATGTCGGCTAAAAGGAGGCAAAAATAAATGAGCATATGCCTATCAAGGTCATAATCGTGCAACGAAAGTAAACATACCAGCAGAATAACCAACGGGGATATTCCTGTAATTCTTCGAATCACGGTATGCTTTGACGTCACGAGCAGCTGCCTTGACATAGGGTGCAGCGACGGAGCCATTTCCTGGAAACGATTCGTTAGAAAAGAGAAATGGAGCCCCCAGATGTTCATGCCATACCAGTGGTAAGAACCTCATTACCAACAAGGACGCCTGCTGTATTGTCATATTTCTGGAACTCATCCAGGACCTGCTCGAAAGCGTTCAATTGAGAGGTATTCCAACGAGGACTCTCCTGCACACACTTTGTCAGCAATCGCCAATCGAGTGAAACAGAATTACGAGGTACGCACCTGCTCGATAGCAGTGTCAAAGGTGTCCAAGTCAACAAAAAGATAAATGCCTGCATCAGCAAAGGCATCCATACAACCTTTGTGGTCTCCGGTAGGATCAACGTGGTAAACACGGATGGTATTGGCACCGAGTTTTTGCATCAACGAAGCGTCTAGTTGACATTGATTGGTGTCGATGAGAGGATCATCTTCCGTGAGTTGATATGCCACACCTACCAGCAATCGGTGAGTAAGATGTCTTTGCAAAAGATGAAATGTACAGCTGAACATACCCTTGATGAAGAACTGATTGCCATCATCGGTGAAGAATTTAGAACCCTTGACAGAGATCTGAGAGATTGCTTCAACCGATGAGACCGCAACCATAGCGGCAGCGGCCGCGAGCTTCCAGAACCGAGCCATTGCTTGAGATTGATTTCAATTGTTCGAGGAGGTTGAGAGGATTATCAATTATGAGGGACTTGAGTCCACGGCGAGAGACAGACGCGAAGCGCTCTATTGAACCAAACACTCAAAGCGATTATTTTCCGACGGTCGAGAGCGAGAGACTGAAGAACGGACGAAGGTTCGAAAGCACTCGAGCAAAACCAAGTGAGCGAGAAGCGTGGAGGGCCAAACGAACGGGTGGCACAGTCACCAGGCTATCAGATCTTTCCCAAATTCTTTCCTTCCCTGAGTCGTAACGAATGCAAGATCCACCAAAGGCGAGCGAAATGCCCACAGTGGGAGGTATTATGAATTAAGAGGGGATTATGCGAGTCGAGAAAGCAAGAGAAAGGAAGGAAAGGTCAGGCAATGAAAAGAAAGAAGTTGCCGTCTTCCAGATGGTGAAATTAGATCGCGCGTTAGGTTCGCGGGCCAGGGTATAGACCGATGCGGGTGGGTGTGTGTGGGGAAAAAGTTTTGGGTTGGAAGCTACTACCACTACTACTTCTATCAAATACAATACAGTCCTTTACTATCATCACTTCTCACAATTATATTTGCGGAGACGGTTATGCCTGAAAAGACAAGGCTACCATACTCCTGCTGATCTTGCAGGGACCTCCGGTGGCAGTAGTGCTTGCTGTGGTTGTCATGGTAGGATGATTATTATCAAGGCTCCTTTTGGAAAGTAGAGAAACAAACCGAAACATGGGCCATCAACGGCATGTCGCTTCTTGCGCCCACGCCGGAATGGGAGCGAACCGGGGACAACATAGCAGTGTGATAACAACGAGTATGGAATTATCCTTGTGATAAGGAAAATATCAACCCTTGACACATGCATCACTGTATTAAAACATGAGGTACACATTGTCAATCAGTCTATCAGGACGCGCTCCCCCACGATGTTACAGTACAATATTTCTAGACAGTTCGTTCCTTATTGCATTGGCTCTGGACCCGCATGTCGGGATGGTATCTTGACGAAAGCTTGGCTTGTTGCCTTGATTTTTTCCTCCTGTGTCGCTCAGGCCATGGCGTGGCCGTCGGCGAAAGGGTGTAACCGTGTTAGGGCATAGCGGCAAAGAACGCGTCGAGCCGTCGGCCGTGGTCTTGCCCCTTGAACGGTGCGGGCGAGGGACCAAGGACGTACCTCTTGCCCCAGTAGGAAAAGCCTCTGTGCCGCTGGTGCTTGTCCTTCAATCAACGAAGCCCCTGAAAGGTGGGAAAAGGCACCAGTCGCCGGCGAGCCAAAAGTTAGCGGCCACACAGGTCAACAAGCTACAAGGCCTAATGTCCAGTCATTTCGGCCTGGACCGATCTGGAGAGCATGAAAGCTGCCAAGTTGTCAACGCGGCCCCAGCTTCGCTCACGCAGCGACGGCGGTCGATCGCATTGTTTGCCGAGATATGGAGGAAATGGGGCAGGGCGAGAAGAATGAGGGCGAACAAGGCTTTACCCAGGAAAGTGCTGCTGCGATATACCTCATGGAGTATAAACAATACCTTTCCTGCAACTGACTTTTAGTGATGATCGTCTGGAAGTTTCCGACTCATCGGTAATGCAGATGACCACTTGGCCGATCGGCGGATTAGAGTGCCGTTGAAACATCAATAACCTTAATCTCCACGCACAATCAGGATTTGCTGAACACGACCGTCATTTAGAGTCGCCTATAAAATATCCGGAAAGTGCGCTTTTCCACTTCTGCTTGTCGCAGAATTTATGGATACATCATCCCCGCTCTTGGCATCTTTCACATCGACGTTACAGGAATGATTTCTGAGCGAGTCAGTTCTTAGACCAAATAGGCCCATCCCTACCGAATGAAAAATCACAGAGCTACAGACTGTGCGCGGCTGTCCTCTTTCGCTAGCAGCATCATTTCAGCAGAGAAGAAAAGCAAAGCATAAACGAACTGGTGTAACATTATTCGGTATACAGTAAATAAATCTTCGTATTACAACCCAAGAGGCGCAGCTCTACGTTTATTACCTCGAAGAGCGACTACTCTGTACAGTTCTGCTAATAATGGTGTAAAAACCAATGCAGAGGGCCTCTAAAAGGAGAAGCTCGTATTGAATGGCCATGGGAAATGCAACAAGTTCCATCATTGCTCGTCACAGCATTTATTGAAATGCAACAGCCGCCTGCTTGACGAACAAACTGTTGCCGCCACACATTCCGGGTGGCGTTGGCAAAGGAAAGGGCAGAATGTCAAAGAAGACTGCCAACACGTTGCAGTACACACGTGCAAAGCGACTTTTTAGTTAAATTGCTGTAGTTGCCATGCAATGGAAATGAGACCGCCCCCCCCCTTAAAAGGAGACTGATTTCGGTAACTATCGGATAGCCCAATTGGGAAGGATTTATTAACTCGCTTTGCTGGGGGGGCTGAATTGGGGGCTTTCGGCTGCCGGCCATAGGGGAAGGTCGACCGCCACATCTGGTCCAGAGTGCTCGCCAAGTTGACTGGTGCCCACGCCCTATAGGCCATTACACAGTATTCCAGACCGTCCTCACAACCTCTGACCTGTAGTAACTTACCTTAGTAGTTGCCCAAGATACTCTGCGCCTTTTGAGTTTCCTCCATGGCGACTATTGGAGCTTGCACCGACTGGGATTAAATATTACTTGCCGTAAAATGGTTAAAGAGTGTGCATGATCAAATCGGGCGATCCAGCCCATGGTTACCAGTGCACGCCTACAGATCTTCACCCAGGGGTATTTTTATACGCCATCCAGCACCATTTATTAACTATTTAATATGTGCTCCACCGCCAATACGTCAACGTATCCTGCGGGGTTGCCGTAGACTACTAATACTTGGTGATTTCCTCATCCACGTTTGATCTTTTCTCTTTCTCCTTCTCTCTCTTCCTTTCCCCCTTTTTTTTTTCTCCTTCCTCTTTTCTCCCTTTTCGTTCCATCTTTGGCCAGGGGCCCCCTTTTCAATGTTCGACTATATGGGTGTGTGCGAAGAATAATAATCCGACCAATCACCGATCCCGGTTCCCTCGTCTAACTGCCCAGTTTTGCTCACCGCCAAAATCATGTCTCTACCGACGTCACCGTTTGTGCTTCATCCTGATGATGTGGCCTACCTTGAGTCTTGTGAGGAATTCCAACGGCTCAGGCAGTCCCTGGCCAAGGAGGATGATGATGATGAGTATGTCTTGATCGACTCGCTCTAAATGATATGAGTAGTGGCCCATCTAATCTCTCCGCGCTCGTAGTTTTTGTGACGAACATTGTCCCGCAACTGAGTCGCAGCGACGTGATGTGATCCTGCATCGCGACATAGTTCGCATTTTGATCGCTCCGGTGCTCCGGTCCCATGAGAGAGCAGCACAGCTGGCAGAGTCGCGATTGAAGAGATCCAAGTCGGCCGAATTGGAGCGGGCTTTTAAGGGAGAAGCTCGAGGTGCCTTTCTTTGGCTGCAATGCTTTGTATCTGACGAAGGAGAGTGGTGCTCGACACAGGGATGTCCAGGTATGTCTTTCTAATATCTCCCGAAGCTTTCATGCGATACGGTATGAAATGGCATATTGGACATGGTATTGACAAAATACAATAGGATGCACAGTACACTACGTCTTGGAGTCCGAGTCTACAGTTCGGATTGCGCTGGTGGCATCTCGACTTTCTGCACACCTTCCCGCTGCCTCAGATCCGTCCGTGCCTTTACTAGATTTTGAATTTTGGCAACGTTCAATGCACGACGCTCTTGATCAAGATTCTTTTTGGGGGCCGGGCCATTGGGAAGACATTTTGCATCGCGCACTGCGTCTAGAACGCGGCATCCAGGAGTTGATGTCACAAGCTCTCGCACTCGAGGACGCACTTCGACATTCTGGCGGGCATTCGAGCTCTCCTCTGCTATCCAAGTTCGCCGATGTCAGCTGTGCGCTTTCACCACCAGCCTCACTAAAGATTTGCAAGTCACAAATGGCCGATCACCAACTCCGTCTGATTGAAGAAGAAGCGCGATGGATTCGAAATTTAGTCGTCGCCTGGAGCAGTGCCTTCGCCGACCCAAGTTCTCCCAGTTCGCCAGCAACTTCGCCTGGTATTATGGCCCCCTTTCGTCGGCGCTCTTTGACTGCTTGGACATAAAGGGTGAAAAAGAGACGCGCTTATCTATTCGGTGTCTCTTGGGGAAAGACTATTCGCTTTGGGATTCTGTTACGTATACGCTCATTCTGAAAGCGTAAGGTCATCAAACAGGTATCGGAGTTACAGTGATTGGCGCAAAGTGGAATCGTAACAAGATAGACGGCGGGGGGGGGGCTCTCTCTTGGACATGTATATGGACTCAGATAAGGCGTGTCTATACAGGATAGCATTGGTCGGCGTTGTGGGGATCTTGCATAGGATCTTGAATTGGGTTTAAAATTAGGTATAGGGTGCCATTTGTCCCAGATTAATCGTAATACTAAATATCACTTTCCAATATACACTTGTGTACAAAGTGACAGTCTAGGGCGGTGTGGTTCAACAACGCGCGCTCCGGAAGGTGGATGATCGCTTTTCGTTAGGCTTTCATTACATTTAACAAATGAGGCCGTTCGCAAGCCGGTACAGTACAGTACAAGGGCAGTGATTTGAAGAACACATGGTTACCTAGGCGAGTCAATAAATGACGAGCTTTGCGTCGGAGAAAATCGTTATCAGGAATAAGTTGCTAGGGAACTTGGCGTGTCTGAGAGGGCCTGCCTAAGGCATGTAACGGCAGCAAAGCTAATGATACAGTTTACTATTCCGAATCAAATGATTGGTGCTCTAGGCTAGTCCTTAGATCCAGCCAGAGTACACTCATCACAGAATACGCATGCTGAAGATCTTCCCATCGCTGGGCCATCTCTCCTCTGTCGCCTGAGAGGTGGAGCCGTCTCCTCACACGGTCGAAGAACCACTCTCGATCCCGTAAAAGAGCAAGGAAGGATCCTGTGCCCCAGCTATCAAAACGGATAAGCGATGGGAACAGGCGAACCGCTCGCACAAGTCCTTAGCGCGGGACCCCATCCAAATGTTCGTTCCACTGCCATGCGTTAAGGTTACGGAGTAAGGGTCCACCACCGAGAAGTCACTGGCACAGCGAGAGGTGAAGTCCTTATCTTGCAATGAATTGATGTGCTATCTAACCGTTGCTAGTGCGAATCGATGGGCTTGATCGTGTTCTTTGAAAGAAGGTCGTAATTTCAGATGATGTTGCCAAGGCACTATTGTTCTTGGAACTGCCATGAAATCCAAGTCGCGCTTGTCACCCATGAGGCTTCACTTTACAGTGGGATGGCGACGAACCTGTTTCGCCGATAAGATCCCAGCAACAACCTCCACTTTGTCTTAGGGAGAAGCCTTATCTTCACCCTCCTTTGCTTCAGCTTCCATGAGCGCCAAGCGACGTCCATCCCGATTTGGCCAATTGATTGCTTTTCTGCATTGCCAATCTTTCGACCCCTGGGAGCCATTGATATGCTGGTCGGACGCAGCGCAAACCCTTCGAGATAGGGATGCAATAGCAAGCCCGGACACTTGCATCCGGGAATTTTCTATGGCCGATCCATATCTTCCCTTACAAGTTGTCCCTTGTGTTGCCTCAGATGTTGTGCTCCACTACGTGCCAATGTAGTTGTCTAGACTGGAGTGCATGTGCCTGGGTCGACTGATAATGGGCTATCTCGTGCGGCCGTACGTTACATCGGAGTCAAGGCTCATCCCCCGGTGAACACATAAATAGAGACATGTCAGGTGGCAGACTGGAGACATCTTTCAGCTCATACCTGCATCTGCTAGTGATCTGGTTGAGCCTATTTCAGCCTTGTGTCCTGTCTTTTTGCAATATCGATAACTGAAGTTAATTCAATTCAGACGCAACTGACTGGCCACCAATGACGGACCAGGACCAGAAGACCGTACAACTGAACGAGAAGACCTTGGATGGTTCTTCTCCTCCTCAGTCTGATGTTGAGGTCGGCGAAATTCTCGAAGATCATGGAGCCGACTACGGACTGCAGCGCCGCCTTGGCTCTCGCCACCTGACCATGGTTGGAATTGGGTCTTCCATCGGAATGGGTCTATGGCTAGGCTCTGGTACTTCCTTGACTCGAGGCGGCCCAGCAAGTATCTTCCTTGGATATGTCTTGTCCGGTACAGTTGTGTGGGCCGTCAATCAGTCAATTGGAGAATTGGCTGTCATGTATCCTCTTCCGTCTGCATTTGTGCGATGGTCGTCCAAATTCATCGATCCGTCCATGGGTTTTGCACTCGGTTGGGCCACTTTCTTCAGCTCGCCCATCACAATGGCAAATGAAATCCAGGTAAATACATTTTGGAAGGATATACTTGATTCGGATCTGGAGCATCGCTAATACACCACGTGCAGGGCTTGTGTACAGTACTAGGCTTTTGGACAGACAAGGTCCCAATACCTGCTTGGGTCACTATATGGGCTATTGTCATCATCGTCATCAATATTGGCGCTGTCAATATCTGGGGAGAATTCGAGGTCACTGCGTCTTCGATCAAACTCTTCTGGATCGTCGTTGTGATCATCTCCTGTATCGGTATGGATTACTTTGAATACATCATTTTACCACGGCCAGTTAACTAATGCTTATTTTTTTCCGACTACAGTCATCTCCGCTGGAGGAGGACCCAAGGGAGACGCAATTGGTTTCCGTTACTGGAACGAGATGCCCTTCATAAATGGCTTCAAAGGATTCCTGCGTGTAATGCCGACCTGTATTTTCGCCATGAGCGGCGCTGAGAGCAGTGGAATTGTTGCGGCCGAGGCCGGAAACCCTCTCAAGGCTGTGCCTGCTGCTGTTCGTAGCATTTGGGTTCGCCTTTCACTATTCTACGTTATCGGTGCACTCATGGTTACCATTACCGTCTCTCCCAAAGATCCCAACCTCTTTGGTGGTTCCGGTGTCAACGCTTCTCCATATGTCATTGCGTTCCGCAATGCTGGCGTGGAGCCCCTGGCACATATCATGAATGCTGTGATTTTTGTCTCCGTTCTGTCGACCGGATCCATCTCTCCTTTGCTGGGATCTCGCACCATTCTGGGTCTCGGAAATCTCAAGATGGCTCCCAAGGTATGGAACATTTCCTCCACTCTGTTGACCCCCGTACACGAGTCTGACAATGTACTTTTGATGTTTAGATCTTCGCAAAGTGCGACAAATCAGGGCGTCCCTGGGGCGGTTTGTTGCTTGTTTTCATTATTGGCTGGCCTCTTGCCTACCTAAACGTCAACCATACCGCATCTGAGGTTTTCACCTGGCTTTCTAACTTGACTTCGCTCTTCACCCTTTTCACATGGGGCCTCATTTGTCTGTCGCACATTCGTTTCCGAGCTGCGTGGAAAGCACAGGGCCACAGTGTCTCTGAGCTGCCTTGGAAGACCAAGACCTTCCCCTTTGCTGCGTGGTGGGGTTTGGTCTGGTGCATGATTCTCATTGTTGTCGAGTTCTACCTCGCCGTCTGGCCGCTCCACGCAAAGTCGTCGGCGCAGACTTTCTTCGCCAACTATGTCTCTGTCATTCTTATCATTCTACTCTATTTTGGTGCTCGCTTCCACTACAAGGGTGCTTGGTTCATTGCCGCCAAGGACATTGACCTCCGGGAAGGTCGCCGATACTATGCTGCACGCAAGGAGAAGAAGGGTAACTTTATCAAGCGCGCCATTGACGGTATGATGGGTGGCGGTAGTTTTTGAATTAACGACGTTGCTCTGTTTTATACTCATGGAGTTTTGTGTTGGAGGGAGAGTGGGATGAGCATTGCACCTTGAGCATCACTTTGCGATCGTTTCAGATTTTTTATTTTTCGGCGTGTTTGATATAATTGTTTCGAGACATCAGGTCCTCTTTGGCCGGCCCTGGTAGCGATTTTCATTTTTTGTTTATAACTTTTTCGATACCTTGCCCCTGCTTGGGAGGCGCCGTACAATTTTACATTCCTTCAATCGTTGCGTAGTGGGTTCAGAGTCGAGGATCGAGATATCAGGAGCTTTCTCCTTGCAAAGCGAGTCATAAAAAGACATTGCCATACCTGTTCCACGTGCATCTCATCAAGGCACACATTACGTAAATAGTAAAATGTCAACAATTCAGAGGTGCACAACACATATCAATACATGGGAAAGATTGAAGCGCTGCAACCGCGAACAGAATTGGATCGGTCGATTGCGCGCATAATCTTTAGTCTGGCTAAATATGCCAAATGGGACTGTTGCTTACTGAGTATATACTATTGCCTGAGCCAAGCCACGCCAACCAACTACATATACTTCGACACGGGATAACTCAGACATAGCTACGCCGCTCTTTTTTTGGGAAACAACTCCACTCCAAGGCAAGAAGAAATGTCTTCTTCCACTTTTCTTGTGCACTGGTAGCAGCACATGAATTATTTTGGAAACACATTGCAGATTGCGCAGCAGAATGGAGGCTACATAACTGGCTGTACGTAAATTATCGGATAATGGAAAGCCCCCGAAGATGGCCCGAGGCCCAGCCAGCGAGCGAACGAGAATGGTAAGAGGGAAACATGCTGAAACCGATGCTGCAACACAACAGTCGCAACCCGCAATTAACATGGTACCTATTATATCCTGAGTATGTTTCAAATACCTTACAGAGGGAGCAGAGGTTGCGAGCTAGGATGATCAATCTTGAAAGGTAAGGTCGGAGAACCCAGTAAATGTAGCACCACAAAGCTGAAATGTACCCAGTAATGTAGCAACTATAAAACTGAAATATACCCAGTAAAGGAGCAACAATAAAGCTGAAATATAATATATTCATGTCATATTTTTCAGGCGGGCAAGCCAAGGTGGAATTCTCGGAGCTGATCTTCTAGCGTGCAAGTCAAAAACAAGACTATATCAGCCATGCAGCTGTGCATGCCTCCCTCTGTACATGGCTATGCATGTAGCGTGCATGTGCGGGAGCATGATTGATCTTGAAACTGATGGGTCTTTTTAGGTAATTGCCTTTATGGATGAAACCGTCAATTGAGGGTTCATATTAGAGTCGGGCACTCCGTAATAGTCGAGATGAGGGTATTGCGTGGTACTTGTATTGTGAACAATCTTCAGGGGACTGTGCTGAAGTGGTTTTTTAAGAAGATAGAGACTGTTCGTTGGGCTAGCTAGATGTCTATCACAGTACCTCAATACGCCCAGCTACTTCTATAGATCTCACACATACCCGCAAATCCACTGTCACATTACCCTTTAGATAATGCCGGGAGACAAAGCCGCGAATTCGCTACGGTGTACAGCTCTGTCTGAGCGCCATGTCTGGATTTGCCTCGTTCTTGGCTGGGTGGTTTTGCCGCGTGTCCTTGTGTACCGTGAGGCAGGCTGGGCAGGAAGTCACCCCCTAACTCAACTCAGCTCAACTTGACTCTTCTGCGTGCGTCGCATCGCCATGGCTGGGCTGGGTTGACTTGCTGCTACAGACAAGAAATGAATCTTACAGAAACCAAAAGCGAAGACATGCAACAGTGACCACGACTGTCCTCGGCATCCAGACACCATTTTCGATTATCATCAATTGGCCCGGGATGCTTTTGATGAAAATGCTACTTTACTGTTTTTATTTTTATTTTTTTCTCTCTAATTCTACAGGACAGCTCTGCGAAAATCGTCTTTTGAACATTACCTGGCTGCACCATGTTGGCTTGTCCCCAACCCGATGACCATAGTCTCACATTGATTCGTGGTGGCTTGATTTTGACTCATGGCTCTGCTTTGGGCAGCGTGCGTGTGTTTTTGGCCTGACTCGAGTACGCCTACGTGTACAGTCATTTTGGTGAGAAGACGAAACGGAGAAGTAAGATGCCGGATTCGGCGTTACACAAGGTAGAATTCTACAACTATCGGGCGAATAGTAGACGAACGACGAACACTCAGAGAGAAAGAAGGGAGGGGGGGCGGGAAGGGACAGAGAGCGAGGGGAACGAGGGAACTGACTCCGGTCGTGGCTTCGGATATAGCGCACCAGGGCACGCTCGCTTGGCTTCACGCGCGACACGCCGTCGCTTGCTTCGGTTGTCCCCACCAAGAACTCGCTACATAGTGCATTATGCACCCATCGCCTGGCAGAATACGACGATGATCGTCGCCCACACAAATACTGGAGATTCGATACTAACGCTGTAAATAGCTCCATAAAGTAGTTATCGATTTGTGTTTATAGTGGTCAGACTGGGGCAGAGAAGAGTAATGGAGAAATGAGCTAATTGACGAACTACGGTAAGAAAAAAAGCACTTTGGCCGCTTGCGATGATTGCGTGCTAGTGCGATTGTGGACTGTCAATGATAGAGCAGTTATCTCGGGAAATATTTATCGCAGCAGATCATGATGGGGAAAATATGGGCCACCTCGTTCATGGGCAGGAAGGAACGGGTTCAGACACGGGCTGTGTTTAGGTTTGTTATTTTGCTCAGTCCGTCAAGGAAGCAATGCAGAGCGACAATAACATGATGATGGCGAAAGAGTGCAAATCTGAGCCTTTTCCAGGCCGAGTTTGTTGTCCTTTGGGTTTCTTCCCGTCCACTAATTATTGTCAATTTTTATTTTCAATTTTTTATTTCTTTTCGCTTCCTTTCTATTTTGTTCCGTCCTGACTCTTAATTCCGCTCAACAGGATGCCCCTCTCGGCTGACCGGGCCTTTCACATTCACAAAGGCCAGAATCGATCATGGATGATCCTCGTCGGTTGATTTCTTTCAACAATTGGTGTCTGGGGACCTAAGGTAGTTTGTCCGGGTCCAGGAGGAACCACCTAAGGTCGCAGACACTTGATCGGATGTGGAGGTCTAGCCTAAGCGGCGAGTAGAAGTTACTTTTGTCCATTTGTTCGCTTTCTCTCTATTTCGTTTAACGTGGGTCGGTCGGCTGAATTTACCCTGACGACTCGAGTTATAGGACGAGATGACTTAGCTGGTTCTCTTGGACTCGTCAGTGGTCGTGGCGCACTATGTTGGTTAGTGAGTGAATCCTCCACACGTCTAGACCGAGTTCTACTCGCTCGGACCAGTGAGTCCATGGCCTTACCCTGGCCTTTCCTTCTAAATCCCTTACCCACCTAGAGGAACTAAAAGGCAAAAAGGGAGCGGCTTACCCGTCGTCCTGCTCTTTTTATCCACTTAATACTACTGTACATACGACCTGCTAAACTTAACCCAACCTCAGGGCCTGTGTGCGTGCGTGCGTGCGTGTTGTACGTACCTCCGCTGTTGCGTACCTTTCTTGCTTTTGATTTTCACCACCTTCTCCCGTCTTCCGTGCGGCCTGCCGTTCTTCCCCACAACTATACCTGTAACTGACTTTTGACCAGTCTACCTTTCCAAGGTATCGATTGAATGCAGCACTTCCTTTCAACGGCTCGTTGCCTCATCTCCACGCCTCGTCCGCTCGTCGCATAGATATACGGGCCTGCCCTTTCCTGCCTTTGCAGTAACGCAGCGCTCTTACGGACAAACTCCATACGTCCCCCAAAGTCGCCAGTATCGACCCAGAAACTGCTTTCCGCTCGCCTTTCGGCCGTTTGGGCTCCACACCTTCAGCTGTTTCTGCGACGGGCCAGTAGTCTGCTTACCTATTCGTTCCTCATCCTTGCTCGTTCCGCCATCCCACGCTCTTTCGCTCGTCTCAAAGTCGGTTCCGCCCTTGCCTGGGTCGCCGTCGCCATACTTTTGGCTGACTGTCCTGCACCACCGTTCTCGTCCCTCGCCGCGCTTTGGGGATCTTGTGTTTGATCCTGACTAGACTGACTTGTCCCACACACGTACACCCACACCCTCCATCTCTCCGATCTTCGGTCCACACTATCCCCGGAAGCTGCCTGGGTAACTTCGAATCTTCAATCACTTCTCTCCTTCAGCTCTTAGACATACATACTCGCACGCAACATAATCCTTTCATCCAACTCTCGGAACTGAGATTTGATCGCCTTGCCAACCCCTCGGTTCAACCCTCCGTGCGTTCCTGCTTCATTGCCCGGCAAGCTTACCCTCGTTTTCTCCTCTGCCATTCTCTACTTTTCCCTCTCACCTGCCCCACTAAAGAGAAAGTGGGAGGGAGAAGACGAGTCCTTGGTGGTGGCCGCCCACACAGTCCACCGCGCGCACACGCCTTACAATTTAACAACCTGGATCCAGCGTTGGCTGGCTCATGGGTCCTCCTGGACATGCAGTCGCAGGGATTGATTCCTCCGATTTGCCTGTAGAGATTGCTTTGCCTGCATCTCCGCCGCAGTTGTCTCCTTTCATTTCTCGCCAAATCCCTGACACGAATGACGAGATTTGTTCCAGTACGGATGCCCTGGAAAGTAACGCCAGCACAGAGAATAAGGTGGCAGTAAATCTGGAAAACGAGAGCCCCTTGAAGAGACGAGGGACCCGCCATCCCAATAGTTACCTACACCATACCTTTCCTCGAGACCGGCCGCATCGTTTAGTCCGTTCCAATACCGTGGGGCCTGAATTTTCAGCCTCCAAATCCGTTGCTCCTCGACCATTACAACATACCCCGCGGAGGCCTCGCGAATCCGTTGCCGTAAAATCGACGCTTTGGCAACCTGGGAGGCAGCAACGTCTCCCGTTTGACCTTCACAGTATTACGTCCTCTCATGCCGACTTGATTCGGTCACGATCTCGACAACTCCTGAGCGAATTGCATGAACGCCGCCTCGTAGCTACGGATCAAGTCTTCCTTAGCCCATTGCGGCTTGCTGAAATGGGACCCCTGGACCTGAACACCGGTGACCCACGAGGACTAGGCCTTCATGGAATGGGGAATATTGATGACAGTCATCAACCAATGCACTCGCGCCCTCAGTATTCCTTCATGCTCACTCCGCCCGATGACAATGGTGCAATGGACTGGACTCCGTCCCCTGCACCAAAGGACCCTCCAGAGAACTCGGAAACCCCAGAAACGCCATCTGATATATTAACCCAGCCCCAGCCTCCAAGAAACAGAACCTCAAATTTTGACGCTGAAGAGACCGGAGACAGCGGGGATGGCCACCGAATACAATCCGATGCCAATGACAGCAGTGGGCGTCCGGATTCTCAAGGCCCCATGGCACCCCGGCTACCGACGCCGCAGAGCCAGGAAGGAGCAGCTGATGGAGGCCTGTGGTACGAAGCCGGTATCAAGGCGCTCGGTGCGTTCACACTCCATTGTTTTCCTCTGATGAGAACCACGTTAAATTTCACGATACTGACTCATGTCATGCAGTCTCCAGCGTCAATACTTCATCGAGCACGGGGCCCTCCGTTCGTGTGCTGTCGCAGGCTTTGCCTTTTCCTTGCTCTAGTCCAACTATTTTTCCTTCGCTCATTAACGCTATCAATGAAGTCTTACCGCCAGGCCAGACTACCTGGATCAATGCCGTCCATGCTGTACCACCGCGCTTCAGCCTCGAAGATTTGCCATCGTCACCTCCAGGGACCCCGAGCACCGTGCAAGGTGGAGAAGATTATTTCAGCAGCGTAGTGTTCAATAGTGCTGTGCCGGTGCCGGATCCTCAAGAAAGAGGTACCAGCACACCACTCCCTGCCTCGCCTTATACTGTCGTTCCCCCTTCGAGCATGCATCTCTCCTTGGTGGAGCGTTACATTCCACCGAGTAGCTCATCTGAGATTCGCGATTTATTTTCCGCTGCTGGCCCCTCCATCCTCGTCGATCGTCTGGCCGAGCTCGCTTCGGACGGCGGATCTTTGCTCTTTGTGTATCCTACGCGGCAAGGCGCCCGAACCTTCTCTGAGCTCTACCTCGGTCCCATCTTGGATCCGGCGCTTCGTTCGCTGGTTGTGGTGAATGAGCTGACTGCCGACCTGGGGATTGCACTCAGTGGCACGGGACTTGGCGATGATTTACTCTCATATGAAGTCATGACACGAAAGATTCGTGGTTTATGTCAGCAGCTTAACCGGGAAGGTACCCTCAGCCGGCCTGAGATACGTCCCGCAACGGCAACGACAGCGACGGGTTCGACCTTTTCCCTAGTTCATTCATCAAAACAAGACGTTCTACTTGACCGCAAAGCATGGGCAAATTGGTGGATTCGGCAAGAGAAGCCCCGGCTGCGGGAAGGTCTTGGTCGATACTTTCGGAAAGCACGAAAGTTTTCTGCGGACTCGGACGTCATTCCTACCCATTTGCTGCAGGAAATCCTCGATGCTGTTCTCTCTCGGCCGTACGAAGATCCCCCTTGTCCGACAACTGGCGTTGAAGTCGGCGTCTTCGTCATTCGAAGATCTCTGTAAATTCTGAAAATGAACTGCATAGTTTCCCTCTTGATGGGAAACTGGTGTTGTCATCTCAACGAATCTATGACATATGGGTTGGCTTTTTATGTTTGAATTTATGCGTCTATGAGATTCAGGGCTTCGCTTTAGCACATACGCTGACGTCTGGGATGAACTTTTACAATTGTTTCAATTTTGCTGGAAAAAATCCTACATTTTCTTGTCTTTGTCTAAGTCCCTCAAGAATGGTTAATCTGCCATCTTTTGTTTGTCCTCCAAGCAGTTCGGATTCTGAACAGCTCCACTAGAAATTTGACTGCGAACTCCTACGCTGGAGTTCTATCCGACTTTGGGATTGGGGAGGAGATGAGAATGTGGTTGGGTTGGATCGGGGACTCCACCCTGGCAGGCTTTTTTTTATTATTTCTTTCCGTACACATACCCTTCTCGTTTTTCTGCCTATTGGATTTTAATCCCAGCGTGTGCGTCCCGGTTTCACTTGTTTTTT
Organism: Xylona heveae TC161; assembly: GCF_001619985.1. NCBI lineage: Eukaryota > Fungi > Ascomycota > Xylonomycetes > Xylonales > Xylonaceae > Xylona > Xylona heveae. The sequence continues at coordinate 1,506,641 of NW_017264194.1, read as the reverse complement.
ATTTTTTTTATTTTTGTTTTTTTGCTATAGACGGATGGGCGTAATGGGCACGGATATTTCCTATGTAAATACATCATATATGCGCACATACTTCCACGAACCCGTCCAAACCCTTTGTACCCACCTCTTTTCATGGATCATTAGGGGAATGAGTTACTGGTGAAAAAACGCAATGAGCGATGAAAAATAAAGGAAACACTACGATCATACACATAATGGCGAAATGATTTGCTAGCAATGAAGACATTGGTAATTCATGCAGTTTAGTGGTCACTTTATCAATATTTGTGTCTATATTTACTTGAATCGATATCTACTACACTGCTTTCTTGCTTGCTGTCATACTCGATGAGAATCCAATGAGGCAATTCGAAGCCCAAGAAATTGCTGAGACTTTTCAAACTCGTAGGAAGGAGCATACTTTGGTCCTTTGGTCTCGCTTTCTGAGATCGGCTAAACCAAATCGGTGCTATCTCCTTTGCCGTCCAAATCGGGCTTAGACTTGACCTGAAGAGATGGAGAAGAATCAAGGCTGCCATATGGCGCGCTTCGCTCGCCGTAGCGTATTGTAATGCGCATCGATTGTGGTTTGGTATTGATACTGGATCATCGGCTTTGCTGGAGAGCTTCATCCACAACTCTTGCACATGGAAGCCGCACTGTTTTGCTCCAGTTTTTGTTGATTTTTTTCCTCTCCTTTAAATCAAACCATATTTGGTCAAATTTGATCACTATCACCGCTCCGGGCTTCGAAACACTGAAGATAGCAAATATTGCTGTCAACGGTGCGCATCCGGCTTGCATTCCTAGCGACTGTGTGATTCGTGCGCTTTGGAACCAAGAGAGATCAGATAGACAAGTTCTCAGGAGATTCAAGAAATCAGATTTTCTTCATTAGGGCCTCGAAAGCTTGCGCCCTTGGAAAATTCAAGGTCTGATCAAGTGGTGCTACGAGCCTGGCGATTGCGGCTATTGAAGAACACTAGGGTTTGGTTTCGTCTGACAGCCCAAACCTGGCACGAACAATCTTCGAGCTTTCCGTATCTTCAAATCAATTTTCAAAACCATGGCACACTCACCCTCACCAAGCATATCTGCGGTGGGATCCCACAAAATGGACAGAATGCGATCGCCAACCCCCCCGCCGCAGCCACTGTCGAAGCGCGACAAACGGCGGAGTCTCCTTTCAGAACGACTCAATGAATTGACTGCGGCGTTTGCTCAAAATCGAGATACGCATTATCGCCAGCAGCTCCAAGCGTTGCAGGTTGACATGAACCTGATTATGCGCGCAAATCCTTACTCAGAGGCACCACTGGATGATATGGGGGATGACATTGCTGAAGTAGTAAGCGCTGCGCTGGGAGGCGGTTCAAACGGCCAATGGCGTCTGGATGGGGACGCTGCAGCCCTCTCTGGCAGATGGTATTCAAAATTTACCGATGAAGTAAACGACGCAATGGAGGACCGGGACGCAAATCTAACAATGCTTGAGGTAAGTATTCCGTTTCTCCGGAGTATATTCCTTCAGTAGAAGAGTGTCGAATGAGTTTTGATTGCTAAGTCTGCATTCAGCATCGCTATGAACGGACCATTGCCGACCTCAATCAAGTCACACAATATAAAGTCAGGCTCGCGCAGGAGGAGCACCGTCAGCTCTCTCATACCGTTCGAGAACGACTGACCCAGACCGTGGGACAGAAGAAGAACCGCCTTGTGCGAGAGAAAGAACACCTTGATATTGCCGATAGCAATGCGCTTCTCCTCCATCCAAACCAATTCAGCATCACCAACCCCGCCAGTCCTGGCGGTGCGCATAGCAACCGCAAGACAAGACACACGCGGAATCGCCAGGGCGAGGGCGATGATCTTGGCAATATAATCGGCGAGGCAGGAAACAAGCGGAAGCGTAAAGTCTTTGAGGAGTTTGATGTTGGCTCGCCTGTTCCCGGAAAGACTTTTGAGACGGGCATTGCATCCCCATACCGAGATGCGAAAACAAAACTCACTGCAACGCAGATGGAGGCGCCTCTCTATTCTATCGAGAGATTGTTTACGGAGAAAGAGCTCTCCATGCACCTCAACACCGCAGCGATTGCTGCCGCGCAGTACTTTGCTTCTCTCAAGGCGCAGGGAGAGAACAACGGTGACAAGGCCAACGGCGAGGCCGAACCCAGCGAGGGCGAAGAAGGCGGTGCAGGCGAAGGAGGAATCGCAAACAAGGAGGGCGATTTCAGTGAGCGTGCTTCGCCCTTTGTTGCACCAGCCATGGATCGTGCCGCCAACCAGTCTTTCCATGCAACTCGATCGACACGCAACACTGCTGGCCCTGCCGGCTTGAACATTCTCGGCGACCTCGCGTCATCTGAACGCAACGGAAACAATGCTTCTTTCCCATCGTCCTTTCCAGTTTTTCTTCCGTCCTCAGTCATCACCAAAACTGGCGTCGCTCCACCGCCTCCCCCGCTTCGCCCGGAAGACGCCGAGGACGACCTTGTCAGGATCCAGCGCCTTGTGAGCACAGCTCCTCCCGAGCATGTCGACAAGCGACTTCTTGATAGTCTATGCGCCCCGCTGGGTACGGCGCAACATCGCACCGAACTCTTCCCGGCTCTCGCACAGGCAGCTGTCAACGGCACTGCAACCGCCGCAGTGGCCGCAACCCACGCCGCCGTGCCGCAGCACGTCCTGGCCGGCGCCGAGCCGATGAGTAGACAGTCCAGCGGCGCGGGCTTTAGCGATGTGGGCGGCGTCCCTATGAGTCGGCACGGCGAGGGAAGCAGCATGGGCATGGGCATTAGTCTCGGCCTTGGCCCGTCCATGATGAAGAGAAGCGCAAGTGGGGCTGGCTTCACGTCTGGAGGGGAAGGAGGCAAGAGAAGTCGCAATAGGTAGTAGAGTAGCTTTGCCCTTTTGTCCTATATCCCTTTCGCCCTACTTCTTAGAAGAACGTCCCTGAGCCTGTCTTCTTCACTTATCACGAGTTTGCTTGTTTGCTTGTTTCTTTTTTTCTTTTCTTTTTCTTTTCTTTTTTTTTTTTTTTCCAAGTTTGATCCTTTCGTTTCAATTTCAGTCAATGATCACTATTGTTGGTTGCGGGTTGGGTATCCTACTCTGGATGGTATGGCGTCTGGTTTTGTTCCCAGGACTTATGATATTTTTTTCCTATTTGTTGCTGGCTGCATCTAGGCACTTTTCTGTGCCACTGTCATGCAGCTCGTTTCATCACTTTTTTTTATCCCCCTTTGTTCTTCTTTCTTCATTTGTTCTTCCTAGTCTTTTTCGTTCTTCATTCTTCATTTTCCTTCTTTTTCCTGGCCACGGTGTTTATCGTTCTTCGTTATCATTCTTCTTTCTTCACTTTTTTCTTGGCCACGGGTTCATTGTACCTTTGAATGCCCGTTTCTTCGTTTGCATACCTTGTGCATTTCTCATTCATGATACTACTGGGGTGTATCCTGTATTTTGCATCAATGCAAACAATGAAGATCATATGTTTATGCCAACGTAGTACAGTGTACTTTTCAAATGACTCGTTGTTTGATGTGATTTATTTTCATATGTTTAGCTTTTGTTTGTATATGTTTATTGATTACGACTTGTTGTTTGATTGTGTTTGTTTTCATTATGACCTGTTGTTCTATTGTGTTATTCTCTTATATTTATTTTCATTATGACTTGTTCTATCGTGTTTATTCTCTTATGTTTAATTATCACGACTCGTTCTATCAGACTATTGTGCTTTGTTCATACGTTATGACTCGTTCTATACATTGTCTACATTGTCTACATGATTTACATTATTTACATTGTTTACACTAGAACATGTGGGATGTGGGATGTAGCACCTGTGGAACATGGTTACATGGTAATCACTGCTGTGAACGTTTTGGTCCATCTTGATGGTACTTTCTTTCTTTCTTTCTTTCTTTTTTAGTTTTATTTTAATTTATTTATGCTATTCCATTTATTCATTCATTTTGTTTCATTTTTCATTTCATTTTCATTTTCATTTTTTTTTACTTCTTTACTTTTTCATGAATCGCAAGTCCTTGTCCATGCGTGCCTTCCTAGTTCGTTTCTAAGAAGAGCTGGTGTTTACTTTCCTTCCTTCTCATTCTGTATAGAGGACGGTGGACCATTGGTTTTTGCTTCCCGTCTCGCGAGTAGACCATCAGTTGTTTTTCATCAAACAGTTTCTCGTTTTTCAGTTCCAGTTCCAGTTCCAGCTCAAGTGGTTGTTGCTCCTGTTGTTGGTTTCATCGAGCTGTGTTTTGGGCTCGGGTCTATTTGGTCCAGTGGGCCCAGGGCTATTTGGATCATCGAGCAGGTCCATCTCATTGAGCGCGGCCCGCGAATCTACGTTGATAACATCACGTCTGCACTCTGCATTAAGTTATGCGACAGGCGTTGTCGACTGCAGATATAGATACAGATACAGATAGTGACGGAGACAGAGACGTGGACGGAGGTTGCTGAAGTTGGTATTTCTTATGACAGGATACTCTGTCCAGTAGGATATAACGGGGTACGATACGGCACGATACAGCATAACAGGATACGCCCTACAAAGGATACGACAGGATACAACAAGATACGATAAAATACAATACGATAAAACACAGCACGATACAGTACAACACGATACAACACAGTACAATACAACAAGATACGATAAAATACAACCCAAAACAAGACAATACAGCTAAAGCCTGCAACCTAGACGGAAGCCATCAAAGCAGAAGAATCCCTCGCCGGTAGGGTAGAGAGTTACCGACAATGACAATCTCGAAACGGTACCCAAAAAATGTCGGCGCAGAGAGGGGCGGCGGGGGCGACTGCTTTACTGCTCCTGACTGGCGAAAGAGTAGGAATATCGACATCGACAACGATAATGACAATGACAATGAGTATGTCGAATTGTCCAATGCTGCTCCTGCTGGTGCTCCTGCTGGGGCTTCTACGGCTATGAATGCTGCTACTACGAATATGAATACAGCTCGAATGGACGATATGTACCGACGCGTTACGATTCCGCGCGTGGGACACTGGATTTCCGGCCTGCCGGGCGTGGACCCGGAAAAGTTTACGGATCAGCGTAATCCCTTTTTCCTCAGCGCTGCGCGGATGAAGATTATTGGGCTTTCCCAGTCCTCGTCGGGGTCAGCCTCAGCCTCGTCATCCGCATCTGCATCCGCATCTGTTGCCCAAGGGCAGCAACAGCAATATTATTGGCGTCATGGTCATGATTATCATGGTCATTATCCTCCAGAAAGAGGCGCAGGTACCGGCACAGGTACCAGCACAAGCACAGAAACAGGCGCCAGCACAAGTACCAGCACAGGCACAAGACTCATTGAATTAACACCGAGCCTGGTCCTCAAGTTCGGCCCCAACGTCGTCCTCTCCGAAGCGGCAAACATGCAATACGTGCGGTCCAAGACCCGCAGCGTGCCCGTGCCGCGGGTCTACGACGCCTTTGCCGACCCCTCGACGGGCATCAACTACATTCTCATGGAGCGCATCGTTCCCCGGGCGCGCAATCTCGGCGACATGTGGCCTGAGCTCTCGACGCACGATAAGGTGTGCATTGCAGACCAGCTGCGCGGCATGTTTGACGAGTTGCGCAGTCTTGTGCCTCCCTCGAGGGGATACATGGGTGGTATTGGCCTCGTTGGCAGCAGCGTTGGCGGCAGCGGGAGCGGCGGGAGCGGGATAGACGGTGGCCTACAAGATCTCCTATTCCAGCCCATGCGCAACCGCCAGATTCGTCACCAAGACACAGACGCCTGGATAGCGAATTTCCAAGTCTCGTGTATAGACCCCGCGATATCAGGACCCTTTGAGTCGGAAAGCGCCCTGAATAGCGCGATCCTGCATTTGCTCGGCCAGCTCCTCTCTGAGCCGTTCATGGAGCTGATTAGAGACATGGTTGGAAAAACGCTCGTCGATCATGTCTCGGTCTTTACGCATGGCGATTTGACCGTCGGGAATATCCTCGTCGATTCAATTCCAGTCGCTGTGGGATCTACAGGAACTGGACCTGGGACAGCGGGAAGTGGGCTTGGGATAGCAGGAGCAGGAACAGATATAGGGAGTCCGGTGAATAGGACGCAGAAGCAGCCTCGCATTGTAGGGGTCCTGGGATGGAAAGCAGCAGGATGGTATCCCGAGTACTGGGAGTACAGTAATGCTGCGATCAGAAGCTGTTGGTTCCCCGAGTGGTTTGAGCTGGTGCAGCATGTCCTGCAGAGGTATCCGACGGAGTATGTCGTCATGGATAAACTGAGGGGATTGCTTCGCTGTTAGTGCCCTGACTCTTGTACATTCTCTCTTTTTCTTTTCGTCTTGTTTTTGTACTGGTTTTTCTTTCTTTCTGGCCTGTTTTGTTTTTTTAAATGTGTTTTGTTTCTTGAGGTTGATGCTTGCGGAATCTTTTTTGGTTCTTCATTCTGCTTATGCCTGATATACAGTAGGGTAACACGGTGATATCCGGAGTAGGGTGAGCACGGCATTACTGATCGTTCCACACGGATAAATTGATATTGATTTCTCCGACTGGCCCGTGTTGATAACGCGTACCCGTGCTCTGTAATTTAGAGATACTCTTTAAAAGCTCCACGCACTCGCGCACCTTTGTTGTCCATAAGCACGGAATCAACCATAGCACAAAGTACAGGACGGCGTCGACGGCGACTCGGCGGCCGCGTGGAATAGTTTACTAATCACGTTGAACCAAACAGAGTGCACAGAGATGATTCGTGGTCTGATCCGAGGACCGACGACCGAGACGAATGGCAATGAGTGCGATGGCGGGAAAATAATCCGATCGAAAAGCGGCCGACCGAGGGGACGTGGTGCGGTTGATACGGCGGATGCGGCCGCTAGATTGTGTGCGAAGGTACTATTTCGGTGATGTGCTGATAACAATAGATGATCCTTTGACGACAACAGCCCACTATTTCCTCAGGGATAGAGAGGTAGTTAGTTGATCAACACACAAGACGCCCCAAAGGCTGACTGGGTTGCTGGGGTCAAAGGACTATTCCCAAAAAAGCAACTTTGCCAAGAGAGCTTATTTTCCGCTTTGGGTCCAAGGTCCCCTTGGTGCAGCGTAAGTTATCCGTAATCCACTCAGAGACGAAGAAACCACTTGCTCGCTCCCTGAGTCAATCGTGCAGTGGACCCCGGCACGCTTGAATAATTACCCTGTACAGAGGTGATGCACATTGTATACGAGTAGTGCCGGGACAAGGCCGCGGTATTAGTAAGATCTAAATTATAAGGGAAGTGATATATCCCTGACCACAAGGATGACCATTGTAAATGTTGAGTCATGGTAATCTATTGTCGCAGAAGATCAGAGAGAAAAGAGTCATTGCAATTTATTGTCGTAAAATGAGAGAAAATACAGAGTAAATTTAAACCTGTAGGAATCAAAAAAGATATGACGAAGAAAACACAGGTAAAGTGAGTGACGGGAGGGAAAAAGGGGGCAGTTGACACTTGCAAGGGTAAACGTCGGAATAAATGAAAAAAGTCTCCGCCAAACAAATATAATTCGCCTCATTGGTTTGTGTCGTGCAGATAAGGTTTCCTCTACACCTCCCCACGGGTCAATCGATGACCCAAACCCAGATCTGATTGTTACGCACACACCTGGATTCATAAGCAGCCCAACCAGAATGAGATCTTCCTATTGGTTCACCGGCATCATTTATGCGGGACTGCTAATCGTTTTTCCCCCTGGCAGGTTTGCCGTCTCGCAAAGCCGTGTGTGAAAGGAAAAAAAAAAAGGGACCCAATCTGTTTCTGGCATCTGGTCCCCTTGGCGGGTTGATGATAACCCGACATGCCATGTGCCTTAGTGAGCCACTACTACGTATCTATCTGGTAACTCTGCCACCAGTCAAAAAAATGGGGGGATATTTTCGACGCATTTCTTCTGCTGACGGGTTGACCGGGCCCTTTCACGGGCCATGACGCATCCCTTACCATGTACGGTAATTGGTGCCTCGTACGTAGAAAGACTCTGAATCATGGAGACTTGAAACGTTTGGCCCTTTTTTTCTCCACCATTTGGTTCGGGACACGAACTACAGCCTTAACTCCGAAATGTTGCTTTGAAATACGCTTCAACCTTTCTTTCTCTCTCTTTCGCTCCTGTACTTTGCATTTATTTACGAATTCTGTCCCCTCCCTTGCTTTTCTTCTGGACTTTTAGCACTTGACAGTCTTTTGTTCGGTGTTTTTTGAACTGCTTGACCTCTTTGCAGGTCAAGTTTTTTGTTCTTCAGAATCAACCTTGCTTGCCAGACTTGTAAACTTACTACGAGTTGTCAAGTCTGCCGTTCTTTTTATAGACTTTGGCATCGTCGATTTATTCTACCGCTTTTTAATATTTCATTTCTCTGTCCGAATTGTCTTCGAACTTTCTTCTTGTCATTTCGTCTCCGTTTTTCTCGATTTCGCGTGTAATCTGGAATACATATACCTAATTGATTACTTGATACACTATCGCTTCCCCTTGGCTTGTTCGGACATCTAAATTGCACCATGTGGAGTGCCAATTCGAATTCCGTCTTTTCGCGAGGCACGGAAAGCGAAGGCCAAGCACCCACGATCCCTCTTCACAATGTCGGCCAAACCGACGAAAATGCCCGTGAGCCCGTCGAGGGCTCGCACGTGGCAGAGGACTCTCCACATGCTCTCGAAAATGTAAACGAAGAGCACGAACCAGGCGCCGAGGGAACCTGGGGCGAGCGAGACGTTGGCGGTCCTGTGAACCATGCCGCTGCCATGGAAGACTACGAGCATCTTCGAAGAGAGTTGAGCCGGATTTCGACCACCAGATCGCGCTCATCCGTCCCGGAACGCAAGTCCATGCTGAGAACCCTCACCGAACGGGGTGTCCATAAGACTACCAGTCGTGCAAGCCACCCTACTATCTCGTCGGCCGACGACGAAGATGCGCAATCCATTGCCAAGGACTTGGAAGCTGGTGACACCGCCAAAGCCGTCGAAGAGGAGTTTGAACTGGGCCAATTCATGCGCGAGGGTCACTTCGAAAAGCGAACCGAGTCGGGAGAGTCGGCGAAGAAAGTCGGTGTGATCTTCAAGAACTTGAACGTCAAGGGCGTGGGCTCTTCTACGATGTTTGTCAAAACCCTTCCAGAGGCCGTCATTGGCACCTTTGGCCCCGATCTCTATCGCCTTCTCTGCAATTTCTTCCCCTTTCTACGATTCGGCAATAAACCCCCGACACGAGATCTCATTCATGATTTCTCGGGTGTCGTGCGAGATGGCGAGATGATGCTCGTCCTGGGCAAGCCCGGTGCGGGATGCTCAACCTTTCTCAAGGCCATTGCCAATCATCGAGAGGGCTTCGCCGACGTGAGCGGCGATGTTTCGTATGGCGGCATCTCCGCTGCCGAGCAAAGCAAGCACTTCGTAAGTGCCCTTACAGAACAGGTTAACTATGAATTTATGCTGATAGCGACTGCAGCGTGGTGAAGTGAGCTACAATCCCGAAGATGACCAACACTTTCCGAATCTGAGTGTATATCAAACTCTCAAATTCGCACTTTTGAACAAGACGAAGAAGAACGACAAAGATGGAATGCCGGTGATTATTGATGCCTTGCTGAAAATGTTCGGCATCAGTCACACCAAGCAGACTTTTGTCGGAAACGAATACGTCCGTGGTGTTTCCGGTGGTGAGCGGAAACGTGTCTCCATTGCTGAAACCCTCGCAACCAAATCGTCTGTTGTCTGCTGGGACAATTCGACCAGAGGATTGGATGCGAGCACTGCGCTCGACTATGCCAACTCCCTTCGGATCATGACAGACATTAGCAATAGAACCACTCTCGTGACCCTGTACCAGGCGGGAGAGGGCATCTATGAGCTTATGGACAAGGTCTTGGTTATCGATAGCGGCAAGATGATCTTCCAGGGTCCAGCCGGTGAAGCCAAGGCATACTTTGAGGGCCTTGGCTTCTTATGCCCAGATCGACAGTACGTGGATAAAATTTCCTAAGCTTCCTTAACTGCGAGTGCTGACATTTCTGTGTGTAGAACCACGGCCGACTTTTTGACATCCATTTCGGACGCAAACGAGCGACGTTTCCGGGAAGGCTACGAAGCCCGAGCTCCCAAGACTCCAGAGGAATTGGAAAAGGCTTTCCTTGACAGTCCTCATTACCAGCGCGTTCTCCGAGACGTCGAGGAGTACGAGAATGAACTCCACCAATCTGATCACGCCAACGCTCGGCAGTTCAAGCAGTCTGTCCACGAAAGCAAGAGTCGTACCGTTCGCAACAGCTCGAATTACACTGTCAGCTTTCCTCGACAGATTCTTGCGTGTACCAAGCGAGAGTTTTGGCTTATTCTCGGCGACAAGACGACTCTCTACACCAAGGCTTTCATCATCATCAGCAATGCTCTCATCGTCGGCTCCTTGTTCCACGGACAACCAGAAACCACTGCTGGTGCCTTTTCGCGAGGCGGCACGCTTTTCTTCTCGATCCTCTTCCTCGGTTGGCTGCAGTTGACCGAGCTCATGAGAGCCGTGTCCGGCAGAACGATTATTCAGCGACACAAGGAATATGCATTCTATCGGCCGTCTGCTGTCACAATGGGACGAGTGCTTGCCGATTTCCCTATTTTGCTTCCACAGGTCATCGTCTTCACAATCGTTGTCTATTTCATTACCAATCTTGACGTGGACGCGTCAAAGTTCTTCATTTACTTTCTGTTCGTCTATACGCAGACCATCTGCATCACCAGTCTTTATCGAATGTTTGCATGTGAGTTGAAATCCAGTAAGAAGTCACGTTCGTGTCGATAATTTGCTAACTTTACTAGCGCTATCTCCGACGATTGACGATGCCGTTCGGTTCGCCGGTATTGCATTGAACCTGCTCATCATCTATACTGGTTACGCCATCCCCAAGCCGCAACTGGTCCACAAGTACATTTGGTTTGGCTGGCTGAACTATCTCAATCCTATTTCATACGCATTCGAGTCAGTCCTGACGAACGAGTTTCATCACCGTTACATGGACTGCGACCCGAACAATCTTGTCCCGCAAGGCCCGAATGTCAAGCCAGAGTACCAGGGTTGTTCCTTGGGCACCGTCGGTTCGCCTCTTGGCTCAACTGGAATGACTGGTGAATACTATTTGGCCACTGAATTCTCATACACCAGACATCATCTCTGGAGGAATTTTGGTGTTCTCATTGCATGGACCGTTCTGTACATTCTCATCACAGGCCTCGCATCAGAAGTCTTCTCTTTTGTTGGCGGTGGCGGTGGTGCCCTTGTGTTCAAGCGCTCCAAGAAAGCCAAGCAGGCTGTCAAGAGCAGTGGCGTTGATGAAGAAAAGGCTGGCACCATCGGCGATTCAAGCCCCAGCACCATGACCGAGACGGATGAGACGACGAAGAATCTCAAGGGAATTTCCCAGAGCGAGAGCATCTTCACCTGGCGCAATGTCGAATACACCGTGCCGTATCCGGGCGGTGAGCGGAAACTTCTCAATAACATTGAGGGCTTCGCCAAACCTGGAGTCATGGTTGCTCTGATGGGCGCGTCCGGTATGTAAACTCCGTTATCATCCAACGAAAACATGATTTATTAATACTTTTTAGGTGCTGGCAAAACAACACTGCTGAATACCCTTGCTCAGAGGCAAAAGATGGGAGTCGTTGGCGGCGAAATGTTGGTAGACGGCACTGCGCTCGGGACCGAGTTCCAGCGTGGCACCGGCTTTTGCGAACAGATGGACCTTCACGACGGATCCGCAACTATCCGAGAGGCTCTCGAGTTCTCCGCAATCTTGCGACAGGAACGAACCGTGCCCACCGAAGAGAAACTTGCTTACGTGAACCAAATCATTGATCTGTTGGAACTGAACGATATCCAACACGCCATTGTCGGCAGCCTGGGTGTTGAGCAGCGCAAGCGGTTGACGATCGGCGTTGAGCTGGCGGCCAAGCCATCTCTTCTTCTCTTCTTGGACGAGCCCACCTCTGGTCTGGACTCACAGTCGGCCTACTCGATTGTGCGGTTCTTGCGTAAATTGGCAGACGCCGGCCAAGCTATTCTCTGCACCATTCACCAGCCCAGCTCTGTTCTCATTCAGCAGGTATGCTAATGACTTTTCTTTTCCTTCCCCTCTTATCATCACCATGTCGCGATACTAACGGAAACGCGTTATAGTTTGATATGATTCTGGCATTGAATCCCGGCGGAAACACATTCTACTTTGGCCCCGTCGGCGAAAACGGTTCCGCTGTCATTGACTACTTTGGCAAACGCGGCGTGCACTGCCCGCCCGCCAAGAACGTGGCAGAATTCATCCTCGAGACCGCCATCAAGGGCGGCAAGCGCGCAGACGGCAAGAAACTCAACTGGAACAAGGAATGGAAGGAGTCTGCCGAGCGCCGGGCCATCTTGCAGGAGATTGACCGCATCATCGACACACGCAGCAAGGTTCCCCGGCCCCCAGCTGGCGAGCAGCACGAGTTTGCCTCGCCCGTCTGGCTGCAGACGAAGATGTTGACGCAGCGCCTCTTCCGACAGTACTGGCGGGATCCGTCCTACCTGTACGCCAAGCTGTTCATCTCCGTCATCCTGGGCATCTTCAACGGCTTCACTTTCTACAAGCTCGGCAATTCCATCCAGGACATGCAGAACCGAATGTTCACCTGCTTCTTGATCATCCTGGTACGTCCCCTTCCTGTCTTCACTTCGGTCATCCAGACACCCCATCTAATCGTACATCCAGTTCCCCCCCGTCATCGTCAACGGCATCGTGCCCAAATTCTACATCAACCGCGCCCTCTGGGAAGCCCGCGAACTGCCGTCGCGCATCTACGGCTGGTTCGCCTTCTGCACCGCGCAGATCGTCGGCGAGATCCCCATGGCCATCATCGGCTCCGTCATCTACTGGCTGCTGTGGTACTTTCCGACCGGTTTGCCCCGGGACTCGTCTACCTCGGGCTACGTCTTCCTCATGACCCTGCTATTCTTCCTCTTCCAAGCCAGCTGGGGCCAGTGGATCACTGCCTTTGCCCCGTCGTTTACCGTCATCGCAAACGTGCTGCCCTTCTTCTTCGTCGTCTTCTCCCTCTTCAACGGCGTCGTGCAAAGCTACGCCCACATGTCCGTCTTCTGGCGCTACTGGCTGTACTACCTCAACCCGTCCACCTACTGGATCGGCGGCGTGCTTGCGGCCACCCTGAACGGGGCTCCAGTGCGCTGCACCGATGCCGAGGCTGTCCACTTCAACCCTCCCCCCGGCCAAACCTGTCTCGAGTACGCAGGCGCCTTTATCAACTCTCTTCATTCGTCTTCGTCAGCGGGCTCGTCAGGATACCTGTTGCCGAATACCCTCAACGCGACAAGCAACTGTGGGTTCTGCCCTATGAGCGTCGGCAACGATTACCTCGGCACTATCAACATCAGCCACAAGGACAAGTGGGGCTATTTCGGCATCTTCCTGGGCTTCTGTGTGAGTAATTGGTTCCTGGTGTATTTTATGATCTACACTGTCCGGATCCGCGGCTGGTCGTTTGGATTGGGCACTGTGTTTGGGGTGCTGGGGAAGATTGGCGGTGCCGTGGTTGGTGCGGTTAAGAAGGTCGTTGCGCCGAAGTCGAAGGCTACGGTGCAGGAGTAGATTTTCCTTTTCTTTTTATTTTCTCTTTTTTTTTTTTTTTTTTTTTCTTTATTGCTTATTTTTTATTGCTTATTTTTGTTTTATTTATTTTTTTTTTTGTGTGTGAGTGTGTGAGGAGGCAGATGCGGTATCACTTGAGTTGGTTGTCCGGTGTTTTGTATGTGTTTTATATATGGGCCGATTGTTTCTACAGGGTTGGAGAGAAGTGTGTTATAGGTGTCTGCATTTCTGGGGTTCGGATGCGAGTAGATTTGAGATATCAGGATAGAGTGTGCGTGTTTCTAGAGGGCAGACTTTTGTCCTAAAGCATTTAGAGTTGTCAGGACTTGCGGTTGCGGTTGCGGTTGCGGTTGCGGTTGCGGTCATTATATACGTCGACGCATTGTCATTATGATCAGAGCATATACATGGACCAAATACACCATAAAGCATCAGTTCAGAATAGACAATAAATATAAAACTAAGCATATTGGTAATTCTCGTTTAATTTCTCAAGATCGCCTGCCGCTATCATGACAGGCATAACTTTGCTTTGTAAACGCTCACTAATGCGGTGCAGATGCCACGCTGACGCCGAACAAGAAGACGTCAATCGCTTCCTTGATAACAAATTTTCAAGGGAAATGGTACCAGAAGAAAGACAGTACATGATACCGGTGAAGAAAGAGACAAGAAAGATGATACCGGGAAAAAGACAATTAAAATGGTGCCAGGGAAAAGAGAGGAGATAGATGATACCGGCAAGAAAGAGACAGTCAAAATGGCACCAATATGAAAACAAGAATGTAATCAAATTCCGCTAACCAACTGATTGAATTCCTTGGGCACCTCCCATCCATGCGTCTGACAGGCGCGAATATACGCCGAGGCGGCCTCATTAATGTTATAGTCTTTGACGGGACCGGCCTCGAGTCTGGCGGGACGGGGCTCGAGGCTGGAAATCGCCACGCGGACTTGGACAATGACCGACTCGATCGAGGAGACGGCGCTCCAGCCGGTATTGGTGAGGAGCTAGATCTGAGATTAGCAAACGTTACCAAGAGGGACAGAATCTTCAATAAATGTGCACAGTCGTTACCTCCATGCATAATGCTCCGCCGGCAGTGACATGTCCTCCACCTCCGGACATAAAGGGCAAAAAGCGAGGGCGAATGACCCGGACAAACGGCGGGCTCATCGGATAGCCTGGACCGAAGCGCATTTCAAGAACGATGCTCGAGACACCCCTTTGTTTCATGTCCTTGGCCAAAGGAAGGCTCAGGTCAAACGAATGAAGCTCAATGATCCATTGATAGACATTCTGCACGAGCTGGGGATCAAGAGACCAGCCGCGCCGATGCTGCGGCTCATTGTTCTGGATTTTCAATATGGCTTGAAGCTCGCGCTGGAGAGCCTTTGTGGCAATTGGCGTGGCGTATCGTGGAGGTCCGAGCAAGGGCAGTGTTGTGGCATCGAGTTGCCCGGGCGTAAACTCTGTCAGATCAGAAATATCTTCCTTGTCCGGAGACTGGTCGGTACTAAAGTCATCGAGTTGGAGAATATTTAGATCTTCTGGATCGGACGCGACGCTTGACGAGTCGTCGAATCCTCTGTCGTTGATGTTCTCCTTGTTTTGTTCTTCGGTATGGGCCTGGTTGGCATTGGCTTTGGCGGGCCGATGAGAAAGTTTTACTTTTTTATTCCCCTTTTTAACAGAGTTTGGCAGAAACCTACGCGTTTTTTTGACCGCTGCAAACGGAATCAGGATGAGACCTGTCTCGCCGAATGCATGCTTGCTTGGATCCTGCTCCAATATATGCTTGAGATGTGGGGGTAGAAGCGGCGGCGTGGGAGGGGTCTGAGCATCATCGCATTTGACAAAGAGAAATCTGGTCTGAATCCAGTCCAATTGAGAGACTACCAAGTGAGGTTTAGAACTGACAAACTCTTTGGGAGCATTGACAATCTCATTTAGACAGATTGCAGTCTTGACCTTTAGGAAGCTTTGTGGCCAAGTTATATTCGACTATTCCAATGTTAGTGTTTTATGCAATTTCTCAACTCGAATCTAAAAAAGATTGTTCCGGGGCTCAATGCCTAGAAATATGAAAAGTGTACATACTGATTGTACGGTCGAGTAGCTGATGCTTATGTTATAGAAGAGCGAATGGTAGACGCCATGACCAAACGCTCTCCCGTTTACAGTCTCGTTAAAATTGAGACCCTTCCGGACGATGCTATGCCAATTCGCCAACCTGCTTCCATGCCAAGCAAAGATTGTCGGGTATGTGAGACCAAGCCGTTTCGTTGCGTTCTGCACAGAATCCTGGAATCGCGCTTCTTTATCAGGCGCACCTTGTGCGAATCGAAACTGCATCCAGCTTTCCATCCCTCTCACTTGCTGCTCAGGATGAGAGCCAGGTGTGATTTGACCGTTGCTATCCAGCTTAGTCACTTCCACTATACATGAACGATTGGAAGCTATTATCCATCGTAAAACGCCCATCGCTGCAGGAGATATGCGTTCATGCCATTGACGCAGAGAACGACCTGGGTTCTGTGAGAGATACTTGCTCATCTCCTTTATGCTCGGAAGAGTATCCAGGAGATACGGGATCATCTCTTTTTTCGATTGTGGCTTGAGTTTATCGAAGCTGTAATCGTAGGGTAGTACCAAACAATCAAAATCTTCCTCGACGACAGTGCTTCCCTTCTTTTTCCCCGTTTGACTGGTTTTTGATGCCCGGGAGAAAAGGCCGGATATCTTTTCGTTTGAAGTGCTCTCGTACATGTCCCCGGATAGATGAATCAAAGGAAATGACGAAATCTCAGAGACCCGGCAGTGATACATTGGCCCGACCCAGCTTGAATCCGTTACGACAACAAGTATCCAATCTCCAGGCTTTAGTGGAAAAGGATGTGCCGTTGCTGCAGTGAAGGTTATTCGAGCCAACTTTCGATCAAATCGAGCCTTGTGACTATTATACCTGGTCAAATTTATCGAATTTGAGCTGAATGCCTCCAGATTTGGGACCATCAAGTTCATGCCGTTTGGAAAATCATCAAGTCGATTGAGACTGGCACTGACGTAGCAGAAGCTTATCAACAGATCGGCCACGTTTGGCGAGGAAGCAATTTCAAACTCGATGCTGGGTCCGAACCCCAGTGTCATGTATTGATATAGGCACAGACCTTTAGAGCAGACGTAGGGTTTCAACGCTTCCAATTGAGACTCCATTCTGCAGTGACATACTAGACAGAATTCGGGACATCGGAGCAAGTGACGCAGTAAGAATTGCATGGCGATCAGAGGAAATGAATATCCCGAACTTGCTTCCCGTAAATGATCCGCAGCCGCAATTTTAGGGAAACGATTTTGATCGTCTTCGTACTTGAAGTAATCGCTGGGGTTGCTGGAGTCAACATTCGAGCTGACCCCACGCTGTTGGCAGTCGTAGAAATAAGCTTCAGCGGCTCTCCAGCTCATCGAATGACGCATCCTCACGGTGATGAGTGATAGGAGCCAAGTGTTCAAAAGTTCATTTAATGGACCTTCAATAAAGATCCTTTCCAAACAATTTGCCGATTCATTTGACTCAAGTGTCCCTTTGCCAGAACCCTCTATGATTGACCTGCCTTGGACATCAGCCAGTAACCTTGTAGTGGGTGAGAGATTCCGGACGTGCTGAGTGAACACCTTTTTCATCTCGGTGAAAGTCGGCTTATAATTCCTACAAATCCCAACACGCATATCCAAGTTGTCTGATCTCTTATTACCAAGGTCTTTCAGCAGACTATCCAGGGTTTGGTACTTTGAAGAATAATTCATCATCAATACCAGGTATTTGTTGTCCTCAAGGCCCCACGCTCGTAAAACTTCGTCTGAAATCTCGAGTTTCTTGATACGGAGTGATACCGTCAAATATAGATTGGAATCATTTGCATTTTCCAGATCGCCAAAAAATCCTATCCTAAACCCTGCCTCTTTGGTCAACCGCAGATCACTAATTGCGCGTAGACCAGCTCCGGGTAGACGATGATTCTTTTGACTGAGAATCGAAAGAGAATTTCCCCCCGCATCTTCTGCATTTACTGGGAAGAGACGTGGGGAGATTGGTGACCAAGGCTCCGCGGAAAGGTCATCAGACCACTCGTTCTCTTCCATTTCTTCGTGGGGACTAGAAAATGAATCATCTCTTGCGGTTGTTGCAGGCTCGTTGTTACCAGTCGTAAATGATGTTTCGAGAGCATGAAGCTCGGCTTTCAGGTCCAAGATCTTCACAACTCTATGCAAGAGTTCAGAAATTCGGGGGCTGTTGACGAAACGCAGCGCTTCAATGGCTTGCGCAATATTCTTTGGCACATAGTCAGAGGTCGTATAGAGGAGGCATTGATGCCCGTAGGGATATTCGGAAACATCTTCACGCACAAAAGTTAGAGGTCATTGACACGAAAAGAATGATATAGTCACTCACCTGGTATTAAGACATGGATAGATAGGTCTATGCTATGATGATTGCAGGCCATATGATAAACAAAATTGAACGATCCATCTTCGTCCCCAAGTTGGACATGGGATATTTGCGGGACCTTGGCTTCTGCAATGACCGCTTGAAGGTCATTGATAAAAATCTTACGAGGCATGTTGGTCCATATGGGTAACAATAAGAGAAATAGAGCTGTGGGGACTCAGACGATTGGAGAAGACCGAAATATATTCGTAGGAGAAGAGGATAAGCTTCACTCTAGCCCTCCAAGAAATCGACTCAAGGAGATGCTGCCACAAGCAGAGCGTAGTTGAAAGTAACAAATCGGCTGCGAATCAAGGGAGAAGTCATGGAGGGGAACGCGGAGGGGGAACCAGCAAGATGGAGTAGAAAAGTTCAGAGAAGAGTTTGGATTGATCTACAATCTTTAGATGGAGAATAGACGAATAGAATGTTAACAGAGAAAGAAAACAAATGACCGAGGCAACTATCTGTCATATTGAATAGACAATTACCCTTTGTGGCATCATTACGCGAATAGCGGCATCGGCAGTGCAGCTGGAGTGAATGTAACAGGAACCAAAAGTTGACCAACGTCATTCTCATTGTTCGGCAAATGCAGAATTGAGGGGTACTGTGAAGAATTATTAGACAAAGAGATCCAGAAGATGGAAGAACTGGCGAAGGGTGAGATGAGATAGAATAGTATGAGGGAGAAAAGGAATGATATCGGAAAAGAATTGGGGAAGGCGGTGAGACTGTATCGTTCCAGAAGGGGAAAGAGCGTCGGAGCGGGCCAGGCAAATAATCTGGGGTACCTGGCTAAAGTGGAGAAGAGTCTAGCCCACTCGAGTAAAGCCTCGCTGTCACAAACAGCCATCAAAGCCGCGGATAGTTACGAATATTGAGTCTCGTGCCATTGAAATATCAGCCATGGTTCAGCCACAACGATATCGGAAATTATTTATCGTAAATTATGTAAATAGTAATGCCTACGTCGCTTCTATTCTAGATAGATGTTGTTCCGTATTCTTTGAAGATTTTCAATGAACCCTCTTCCACCTTCACTAGATTGTCTCGGCATCTGACGAGCATCGTCCATCTTTGGGACTTTGAGCTCAGATTGCGAAGCAGTGGAGACTTTGTCGGGAAGCAGACCAAGTGACTTTTGTCGATCTTCCACTATTTTATAAAGGCCCTCAATGAATCTGACCCTTGCCTTCTCCTCGATAGTTCCTTTCCAAACCTTTGCCAGTTCTCGCAGCTCTTCGACACGCTTTTGTGCAGCTTCAACCCCATCTCTGCCATCGCCATTTCCAAGTAACAGATCCGCAATCTCGTCTCTCAGCTTCTTCAATTTCTCTTGACCCTTTTCTTCACGGCTCTGGCTTTCTGCCGAAGAATCCGGGCCTGAAACGGAGATGAAAGACGACGCTACTGAGAGCTCGGATGGAGGAAGCGTCCAGTCCATGGCTTCTCCGAATACCCTTACAACCTTGTCCATTCGGCTGCGAACTAGGGAAAGGGTCCGCAGGTGCGCAATGTAAGCCGGCTCCCCCGTCGAAGGTTGCTCTTGCGTGCCTCCATCCTTCGTGGTTTCATTAACTGGCTGCTCATTTTTGCTTGGTCGCCTTGATGAGGAGGGAAGACCGCCCGGAACAAAATGCGCCACCTCTGTTTTCAGACCCTCGGCAACTTCTTCAGAAAGAGTCGCAGAGTCACCGCGCAAAACCTCGACTTCATATGCGAGTCGCCCTCCACTCCGAAGAATATCATCAGTAAGCTGCGTCAGGTTGTCCGACATCTGAGACGTCTGCGCGCTCAGCTGAGAGAGAAGGGTTTGCGCGTGAGATAACAGCTCGGCGAGGGATAATGCTGTGGTAGAACGCTCATCTGACTGCAATCTGAGAGGCGGTAGCGTAGTATTCAGGTAGTCAGCAGGGTCGAATGAGTCCGCGCGGAACGGTTGCAGAGCGTTGTCTGTCAACATGTTTCGGTTGGTGATAGGAACAGCAATTTGTCTGTTCCCATTCTGTGTCGATGCCATTGTGAATGAGTGTAAACACAACGATTGTCTGGCAGATTGAAATTGTTTGTTGAAAAGACTGGCGTTACCGTCTTGAAGCAATTGTCATGGCTCTGGGTTGTAACACCATACAGTCGAGGGCAAAGGACAACTTCACCTTGGTCTGACACAGTACGGAGCTAGTGCCGTGGTTGTCGGATCAACAGTTTACCCGAGATCTTGTTTCCTTGTTTCAGCCACACCCCGGACGGTCCCCAATTACCGGGCCGACCAATTAAGTACGGTAACCCGGTCGCCGTGTCAACAAACAACACAACACTGCTATCGTCATGATTTGAGCTCAAGGCTTCATGAACCCTCAAGCACAGAGATTTCCGTTCTAAAAGTTGCCCATAATGGCGCTTCAGACGCCGTCTCCCATGGTCTCATCGCCAGACCCTTTGGGAAATTCTCAAGAATCTTCTTATTTCACTCTTAGCAGCCCGAGAAAAGCTCCTAGAACGCCGCTCGCCGATTCCTCGAATAATGCGAGATCATTACAATTACAAAATTTCGTTCTACAAACACCCCCGATTAATTCTGCGGGAAAGATTAGATCATCGCCTGCACGCACATCAGCACAAACCGAAAACATAATCAGCCCGTGGAGGATACGGGTTACAGTGGAAGCCGAGCATGATGCAGGCCAAGAGAACGCTGAAAGTCTTTTGTTTGCAAACCAGAAGATTTCGTCAACAAAAGGTCAAGCGGTCCGCACAACAACCACGAGCATTCCGCTCAAAGAACCTGGCTCCAGTTCCCCGAGAAAACCTGGAAGACCAAGGAAAAATGGTAATGGTACGCCAGTGAGAAAATCAAGCGGCACACCAAAGCCAAGAAGCGTGAAGGGCCGAAAGACGCTTGAGTCTGAAGTGGACGGAGACAAATTTCCTACCCCCGTGGGCAGAAGAAGTGTTAGCCTCAAGCACTTTGCGACGACAACGAACGAAGGTATTAGCATCTCCTCAGACGAGTTGAGCCTTGCCTTTAGAGATCAGCCAGACTTTGAACAGACTCCTATAATCGGGATTCAGAAAAGACGCACTGATCAAAGTCTGAGCAAGAGCGCAGTCATATCTAATGCCAGTCGGAAAGCAAGTAGCCCGGCCAAACTGGTTGGAAATACTCCTTCAAATGGACGCAATTCGGTTCACGCACCCACGAGGAACGCAAGCAAACTCATTGAACGACCAAACGATTCAATTTCAGGAAACCTAAATAGTTATAGCGAGGAAAGAGACGAGGTGAGGGATCTACCAGAGTTTGACTCCATTCTCGATAGTGAGGGCTTCAGCATGGTATCAATATCATCCCTTCCGTCAGCCAAGGAGCACCTTAGCAGCCCCGCCTTGTTGGAGGAAGCAAACAGCAATGTTCGTCAGGGAAGCTTACATGATGGTTTCTCGAGAATAAGCAACCGGTCAACGAATGCGAAAGTCAACAATCATACAGCCCCACAAATTGGGAGCAGCTTTTTGGCCGCCAGGCCGAAAAGTAGAATTTCCTATGAATCATCTCTGATGTCGCAGGAGCGAAATATCGAAAAGCTGGACTCCAGCACAATAATGATGTCCTCCCCTCCACAGCTCCTTACTCGAAATCCTGCAGAGGTAAATCAGACGCCATCAGTCGCGTTTTCTTCGCCTCAATTGCCGCCTCCGCCCCCGCGACAATCTCCAGCCAAGCACGATCATCATTTTAAAAGCGGTGAAGACGGCAAGCTTTCCGGCGTTATTCAAGCTGGAGTCTCCCTTCAGAGTGTGACGGACTCTAACGCTAGCGAAGGAAGTCCTCAAAACAGTCCAGCAAAGGGCAGCTTTGGACAATCTATTCGTGATGAGCACGGATGGAATTCAATGTTCGGTGGGGCATTGGTAAAATTGAGTGACGTTAAACAGAAGCAAGCTTCTTCAAATCTGCAGGGGGTGCAAGAAGCATTTACCAACTCTATCCTGAGCAGAGGCTACCCTCGGCTTCTTACCCCAGATGACGGGCTTGGTTCGGCATTGCAGCGACCTTTTTCAAACAGACCTTCCCCGAGAAAGGATTTATTGACTCCTCCTACTGAAAGTGAGATGGATTGGCACCGAAGGTCGCCAGCTCGGGAAAGTCAACATTCCTCTCACGGATCGGCAGAGAAGAATAAGCTTTCTCCCGTGAACGAGGCCGGGAATGACTCGGCATATAGCAATCTCAGCATCTTAGAGGCTCAATGGCAGGCAGAAAGAGATGACGTTATCAAGCAGATACGCAATGCAAATGTCAGTCAAGTTATTACCATTGACGACTCTGTCATTGGCGTAAACGCTACCCCGCTACCTGGACGCCCAGCTTTGGAGCGACTTAACACCACCGGATTCGACATTTGGCAAGCGGAGGCGCATCACTCTGATCCCGTCGAGGCTCCACTTAGAGAAGATTCTTTCACGCTGAACGCCCAGGGTATCAAGTCCCGCCGAGGTAAGACACCGGAGACTGGACGCAAGAATGAGCCAAAGCAACCGCACGACGATATCAAGCTGCTGGAGAAAGTGCCTACCGAGAATGCACAGAATATCCTGACCCCAGAGGAGCCAATCCAAAATGCAAACTTTGGTTCGTCTCTGTTCTGGAAGCCAGACGATGCCGCCAAGCAGAGAAATGCGCGG
Source organism: Xylona heveae TC161 (assembly GCF_001619985.1). Classification (NCBI taxonomy): domain Eukaryota; kingdom Fungi; phylum Ascomycota; class Xylonomycetes; order Xylonales; family Xylonaceae; genus Xylona; species Xylona heveae. The sequence goes on along the minus strand of NW_017264194.1, from coordinate 1,483,777 downwards.
AGAAAGGAACGAAAAGAGCGAAGAGAACATGACCTCTCCAAAGAGACGCTGAACGACAACTCGATTGAAAATTCCAAGCTCAACTCCACCTCTTCTCCTTTGCAACAAGTTGAATCCAAAACTCCGAAGCCGGAAATTACCAAAAAGACGACAAAATCACCAGTCCAGGAGCAATCGCTTCAGCAAACCAATGACAGTGCCAAAAAAGCCAACGAGCCGTCTCATCCTCAGAAACGCATCGTTTCCAAAGAACATACCCGGGCACTTCCTCTGCGCAAACATGAACCAGCTGCCGTTCTCCAGCCAACAAAGCCTGATCCTCAGCCCAAGGAGAAACCAACAAGCATCCCGCCTCCTCCGACAATGACTCTCACTCCTGCCTCGCCTCCCAAACAAGCTCAGCCAGGTCTCTTGTCGAAAATCACCTCGGCCGCTCCACTCTGGTGGTGGTCAAAATCCGATACCACTACTCCTCCTACCACCAAATCTCAAGAACAGCCCGACCTGCAGCACGCATCCCCTGCGCCCTCGCTCGCGCCTGCACCTGAACTGCCCGCTCCTCTCGCTTCTTCAAAGCCAAAGAACCTCCTCCTCCCTCCCCCCAAAACTTCCCTTTCCATCACAGGCGAATGGACAGTCGCGCACTACAAATACCTCGACGCCCTCTACCAAGTCTCCAAGCGCCTTCCACCGACCTATACCCCTCCGCCCCTGACCTCGTCAGCCCTGCGCAAGCTCGTCAATTGGACCCACGAAGCCAATGGGTACAGCGCCACCCTGACGCATCTGCACATTACTCTCGTGCAAGAGTTCCGCCAGACCCTGGCTGATGCGGCGGGCGCCAAAAGTGTGGACGAGCTCCAGTGGAGCGAGGGCTATGTTGCGCGCAGACTGTATAGTATTATTATCGGCGAGGAGATTCGTAAAGCCAGAGGCGAGAAGTGCTAGTTGTGTGCAGGTTTTGCTTTTGCTTTGTGTTCTTCATTCTCGAGTTTTGTTTTCTTTTTCTTTCTCATTTCCCCCCCCCCCCAAGAGTCTGTTTCTCTTAAGTTTTCTTTTTTCCAAGTGTTTATTTTTCCAGGCTTCTGTTTCTCCCGTTTTTTTTTTCCAAGTCAAGTCAAGTGTTTACACCCCCAAGTCCCATTAATCCGTATGTCACCAACTTCAACCCCTCAAATTACCCCCTTTTTGCTCATAGTTATTGCTTTCGGCTTTCGGCTTTCGGCTTCGTTTCGTTTCGTTTTCTCATCTCAATGATACCGCTCCTTTACCACCCCGACGTTTTTTTTTTTTTTTTTTGCTCTCTTCATTAGCGTTACTATAACACCATTAGCCTTCTTTGGGACTCGTCTGTACTTTGCAATTTGCAGTTTGTCTTTTACAAGCAAGTCCCGCGTATCTGACGAGCGAGTGATGGAGTTCTCGTCACATTACGTTACCTCGGAATCGACCGGGATCGACCGGGATCGACCGGGATCGACCGGGGTCATCGGACGTTTCAGTTTCAATGATTTATTTCGAATTGAATTATGTATACAGAGTACAGATTACAGAGTACCTTTTTCATGTAACTAGGTAGATGATTTGCAGTAGATAGCTTTTGAATAAATATACAAATTAATCTCACACGTCATATACCATGTAACACGTAATATAAAATACTGGAGGCGCTTGAAGAGCCTGAACAACCAATGTATAAGGCAATTAGGTAGTAATTTGATTGAAAAATATAAGTCAAGTTACTTAAGGCGTTACTCATTAGTGTATGGTCATAAGAGAAAGAAGGGAGATGGTCCCTTGGTAAATGCAAAATAATCGTGCAACGTGAAACACGCAACGTGCAAATGAAGACATATTATGCTTTCTGTAAGTGATTTGATTTAAATCTTCCACCAACATGGATAATATTCATTTAAAAAGATAAATGAATCCTCAGCCAAAACTGGTAAAAGTCTCAACCAAATACCAACGCCCTCACTTCGACGCTTTCTCTTCCTGGCGCGCCCTCGGGGGTTCGCGAATCCGTAAACGCAGTATGCGGCACACGGCCGTAGCTGCCCACGTCCTCGTCGCTATCGCTGCACTTGAGGAGCAATCTCTCATCGTTGCGCATTCCAGACAAGTAATACCATCTCTGGCCGGGGTTGTACTTGACGCCTGCAGTCTCGCCGGTGCGGTGGGGATATCTGTGCTGAACGCCAACGATATCCTCGTCTTCCACGGACGATCCATCGGCGAAGGCCAACGGAGAGGCCACCACGGGTCCGTTCAGTGGCCGCCATACATTGACAATACGGTATCTTCCCTGTAGCAGCTTCTCCGCGTCCTCGCCGAGATGAATGCGTACTCGCTCCTCGGCCGCTCTAGGGGTCTGGTCAATGTGTACGCGGTTCACGGGACCCCGAGCCGCATTCGGTCCCGGGCGACGGATCGTGTGGTCGAAGATGAAGATGCGGTGGGCACCAGGGAGGTTAGAGAGCAAGAGGTTCTCGACTTCGGGGTAGTAGATTTCCTTGATTCGCTGCTCGTCGGTAAAGTCGTGCTCAGAGGATGGGATATTCACGAGAGGCTCAAACGAGTTTCTGTCCAGTGTGAACTCGTTCTCTCGTCCGCGGATATCCTGGATCTCTACGTCGTGTACGGCTGTCCCGTAGTTGTTTTGGGGCACGCCCTCTGGTTGCTTCTCGACCCAGTTATATGGTGCCGAGCCATCGGCGGGGGGAACGTAGAAGCTCAACTGCGAGGTGACGGGCCCGCGAGGGATAGTGTATGCTTTGGTTTCGGGAGAGGCGTTGAGGTTTGTAGCCTTGATCCCGCTGCGTAGACCGCCCAGGTCGTGCGCAGGAGTGGCATTGATTGGAGCTGCAGTAGCCATTGCTGCTCTGGAAACTATTGTACTGAGGGATTTATAGTATGATAGAGAATGGCGCAACTTGGAGAAGGTGGCGACTGTGCGAGTCGACGTGGTTGATGGTTTCGTCAGACGTTGGCTATATTTGTTCTCAAGAGCGAATTTCTGCCGCTTTCAACTGCGCGTTTCGAAGCTTGCTGTAAAAGTAGTGGGAAACCGTGTCAATAATTGATAAGGCGGAATTATAGGATATATGGAAGCTGTGAAGGATAAAGCTCCTAGAGATTAAAGAAGAGTCAATATGATTTAAAGGTCAAGCTGATTGCTCTAGAATATCGCCAGCTGTGCCTACAGCATCGTGTTTAAATAGTCCATGGGATCGATGAAATGTAAGCTGTATGACAAAACCCCACCGTTGCTCCTCTGCAATAGCAATTTATCATCATGAATTAGTAACCTGACGGCTTGACACCATCATCCGGGAAGCTTATTGGGTCGGAGCATGTTGATGGCTGTCTCCGGACACTGGGGTAACCGCAGATCTGCCGGACGCCGGGCCGAGGGGGGACCATGCCCGGTAGGTCTCTACCCCGGACGCAGAGAACGCAATTGATGAGTAAGAAGGTAATTTCTTTGGTGGAGAAGTCCCATGCAAGTCAGATAGCGGAATCTGCACGGCAAATGACGAGCTCAACGTTGCCTTGTGCATTGGTAAGCCTTCTTCCGCACACCCATTACAATTCTTCTTGGTTGCGTTGCTGCTTTGCTCCGATCGCAAAATGATGACCTCGGGGTGGAATATTTTCATCGATTGATATTAATTCAATTTCGCAAATTTATGAGATGAACGACAATCTGTTTTCGGGATATCTTGTTGACTTATTCATTTCCGGCTTCGATTTTTATTGGATTTCGCATTTCAGTCTGTGGGCATGCTTCTAAGATAATTGGATGATCAACCAAGGTTTATATATATACATATGATATGATACAGCAAAAGTCCCAATCTCTTCGCTGATTGTGATCAAAGCAGACCGTGATGGCAGTGTAAAGAGGAGAACGACATCTCTACATGGATAAGGTAGATTCCTCCCTGACAACACCGGAAGGTCTACTCCGTGGCCCTTTCTCCCGAGTCAATTGCTTGCCCTCTGTTCGATGCTTGCTTCTTGATGCCCAACTATCCTCGAAAGGTTGAAGCACTTTGTTGTATATTGCCAGCTTTCCTGGGTACTGATAGACCCTCACAGCAAAGGCGAAATCCTGTAAACTTTTGTTGCCCAATGAGCTCGATAATCTTGCATCTTGGCTTTGTTCGCGCTCGGCATCTTTAACAAAGGTAAGGTACATCTCTCGGTCTTCCACCGTTCTCCTCTCACTCTCCTCCCGTGGAGTTCCATCTTTGTCATAATTGCATGGGTTGCCCAGCAGACCGGGCAGCATATCAAGTAAAAAAGGAAATTCTGCCAATTCCCAGGGAATGCTGTGAGACTTTTCCCAATCGATGATTCCTGTCACTCTACACTGATCGTCGAGGATGATATTGCTGTAATAGAAATCAGGATGATAAAGTGGAAATGGTCCATCATCGAATAGCGATAATCGAGTAGCCAGTGCCATGATATTATGAGGAAAAGTTTCGACGGAGGATACTACTTCATCAACAGGACCATTTAGCATCAACCTACGGATCTTGTCCTCAGTATGAGGGAATTTGATCTTTGAAGCCTGGGCTTCAAAGAAAGCAGAAGCGGTGTCAAAAGGGCCTCCTAATCCTGGAATGGGGCCGACCTCGTAGGTGCCATTTGGCGATTTGCTGACAGTGCCAATCTTTGGAAGACGAATGGAACTAATCTGGACTTGCGTTTCAGCAATAGCCTTAAGGAATGGCAATTTGTACTCCTGGGATATGATGCCATTGCCGCGATCAAAAAAACCTCGAGCGTCAATGGCAGATATTCCAGGTATTCGCTCCATGAGGATGAAAGGAATACCAATCTTATTAGCGCCGGTAGCTTCATAAGCATATACTCGTGGTACTCTGACATTTGTTGTTTCTCTTATCAGAGTCATCGTGTGAACCTCACTTCTGATCCGTGCAGCTGTCCTTTTATCGACTCGCTTTGGGATTCGTACGATCCAGTTTGTTCCGTCGTGAAATTCTAAAACTCGAACGTGATGAACACTTCCAGAGGGAAATCCAGGCCCGACCGCACAGGGAACTCCTCCATTATTGCTGCTTGCATACACGCATAGTTCGTCAAAAAGCAACTCTAAGCCATTTGATTTCTTGCCCTCCAGGTTAGCTTTGGAGGGGAAAACGCTTGGAATTGCAGACATATTCAGAATATAACTATAATACCGATTCCACAATTTATTGGAGCTCGGTTCTTCAAATCGAAATTTGTATAGAAAACTGTTGGGCTGTACTCACCGCTAGGGACAGGTAAAGGGCAATGCACGAATGTTTTACATTGATGAGTCATCAATTAAGGCGCCAGTTTCCCCGCCATTTCTGTTCGACTCTAACTGAAATCTTCTCGTCATTTTATCTTGTGGGGATTTAGCTAGTCGAACAAATCCGGGGTTAGTCATAGACGGTGTCGCTCAACGAAGACGAGAACATCAACATCATCATCATCATCATCATCATCATCATCATTATAATCCAAGCTTATATGAGCATTCCGTCAGCGCAGTCAGTTGAGGCTCATTTAGGCGTTTGCGGTCGAGAAAGAATTGGCTTTGGAACCGACCAACGTACCATCAGAGAAGGGGCCAGCTGAATATAACTTGGCACATCAGCCCGACCTTCATTAAGATCTGTGGGGCAGTCTGATGGATCGGCCTTCACCGTATTAATATATACTCTTTAGTAGAGATGTGTACACTGTTGTTTGATGATCGCAACCCTTCTTCTTTCACACTCCGCCGCGAGCTGCACATAATGTAGAGGAGTCTACGGCAAATGCCTCTTTTGCTGCAATTGTTGCCTTGATTTGTGTGCTATTATTCTAAATCTTGTAGGAAAGTACCTGTGAGCGCACGGTCCCTTCATCTCATTTCCCAAAGCAGCTGGGTGTCATTGGCAGGGCGTCAACTGATCCTGTAGCTACTTACATCTGCCAACAACTTGCCCATCCTTCAATTTTCTTTCTGTAATCCCTTCGCCCCGCTCTCTGCTCTCTAATAGTTCTTGCCATCAGAGCCGAGCAATGGCGTTCGCATCAGTGCCAGAGTCTGCAAAAGCGACCCTAAAGCCCTTCAAGGTTGCCATACCAGAGGACCAAATTGAAGAGCTTCACAGTCTTATTCAAGCAGCAAAGCTTGCTCCTCGTACTTACGAATCTTCACAACAAAATCGGCAGTATGGCGTAACGTATGATTGGATGAAGACAACAAAGTCTACCTGGTTAAATGATTTTGATTGGTAATTGCATCTTTTTTTTTTTGTGCTAGATATTTGTGTGCGGTGTGACATTAGAATTTGAACTCACATCAGGCGCTGCATAGGCGCAAACATGAAAAACGAATCAATTCCTTCCCGCACTTTATCCTACCCGTCAAAAATGAAGACGGGAACAAATATGACATACATTTCGTTGCATTGTTTTCGAAGAAGAAAGACGCTGTTCCGCTCATGTTGCTGCACGGATGGCCAGGTGATATAGCTCTTAAAGTCATTTTCGTGCTGTGTTCAGCATCCTGACTACATTGAATAGGGAGCTTTCTCGAGTTTTTGCCATTGCTACAAGAGCTTCAGAGCAAGTATACTCCCGAGACGCTGCCATATCACGTTATTGTGCCATCCCTTCCGGGATATGCATTTTCCTCACGACCGCCACTGGAGAAGAACTTCGCACTCAAAGATGCATCCTACCTATTGAACGAGGTCATGCTTTCCTTGGGGTTTGGTGACGGTTATGTTGTCCAAGGAGGTGATATCGGAAGCAGACTTTCACGTGTCATGTCTGTCTTATACCCCAGCTGCAAGGGTAAGCTCAGGTCTACTCCTTGTATTAGCATCTTCAAGTACTGACGATAAAACAGCTGTCCATTGTAAGTACACCGTGCCTGGAAATACTTGAGCCTTTTTTTGTATCATTAACTGACCATCTTTTCATCTTTGCAGTAAATTACTGCAGAGTCATTGATCCGCCAAACCCTCAAGTCGAAAATGAACTGGACGACATTGAGCGTGAGGGGATTGAGAGACACCGAGCCTTCAAGCGGAGCGGCGCTGCCTACGCTCTGGAGCACGGCACCAGGACGAGTACTATCGGTTTTGTGCTGTCGAGCAGTCCTCTTGCCCTTCTAGCCTGGTAGGTCTTCCACGTAATCTGTTTCAAATATTAATTCAGCGGCAATTGATGGCTGTATCAAGGATTGGAGAAAAATTCCTAGAATGGACAGATGAAGATCCGCCGCTGGAGACTATCCTCGAATCTATCACCCTTTACTGGTTGACCGAGACGTTTCCCACGGCAATCTATCCTTACCGTGAGGTTAGTACAAACCAAAGCTATGCCGACTGATGGACTGCGTTTCACAATGTCACAGTCCCAGGATCTCAACGCTGTCGACACCCATGCAAATCCACAGTGGCACATCAAGAAGCCCTTTGGATTCAGCTATTTCCCGCGAGAGATTACTCCGTCGCCGCGAAGCTGGATCGCGCAGACGGGAAATCTGGTCTTTTTCAGACGCCATTCAAAGGTTTGTGCTTTCATCCTTCCCTTGACACATAGCATGTTCAGTGAAATACACCTGGTGGTCCAAATGTTAGCACGCGCAAAGCTTTAGGAAAGTAGTCCTTGATCCGACTTTGCTAATTTCGGTGCCTAGGGGGGACATTTTGCAGCACTTGAGCAACCGAAAGTCATGCTTCAAGATATTGAAGACTTTATTGCCCAGGTCTGGTCAGGGCGCGAGTAGCTCAAGTCAAAATTTCACACGCTCAAGCATTAGCTCTTGAATTGCTATAGAGCAAAGGGGCAGCGAGCTCATAAAACGTCGAGAATTAATCTGCGGTATGACTGATGCATTACAGTGCCACACAACTCTAACTTGTCACGAAAAATATTACATATGCAACATGACTTTCATTTATAATGCTAGTATATGCGAATAAATTTGCTTCTATGTCAAATCATAAAACCATAAAACCATTTCCATTTCCAAAATCAGTCATGCCAACGGAGCAATTACTCTGGTATCTTGCCTGTGGCGATTGGTGCTCTTCAATCGCGGCGTCAGATAATGCCCTGCTGCAGAATCATCGAGTATCTGACATAGAAAAGGTACAAATAATACTGGTCCAGGTGCCATCATCTCTTCTTTCGAGATTTCGCTTCTGTCAAGTGCGCAGAGGTTGCCATGACACAATGATCAGCCAGAGCATGGCCGACATAAGACGCGCCACGGCCGGTCGATTAGTGTCTTGTCCCTGTCCCATAACCTTTGATTAGGGGGTTGCTTCGAGTGACGCTCTCGCAAACATTCTCCCACGCCGAGCATCTTGTACATCGAATCCTGATCGAATCTGTTTCGTGGGATTCCACGAATGCCACACCGCTGAGAGCGCGCGAAATCGCCTCTATCCCTGCCTCCCACGGCATGTTGGTTCTGAGCGCAACTGGGTCAAGATCTCCCCCCTTCCTCCTTCGACCCATCCCCCACAACCCAATCATGTCGATGGTTGAGACGCTATAATTGACCCTGCAGTTTTACCGTAATCTCCGTTCTTCTTTCTTTCCCCTCGGAATGTTTCTAACCCTCGATCGTAAGTTGTCACGCTTCAAGTAGGCTATCCAGGCTTCATTCCGCCGCACCGCCTTCCTCGCCCTCCACAGCCTCCATTTCTTCCTCTTCGCCTTCCGCGTCTTCACCCTCGCCTTCGGGCTCAGGCGCTCTGCCCAAAATGCGCGCGACATGCTCGACAATCTCCTCCTGCTGCTTCTCGTCCAGCCGCATATCCAGCTCTTCGACTATCGTGTCCAGCACGCCCTGGCTCTCCGGGCGGATGTTGAATATCATCAGCATCTCGGCTTTTGTCAGATCATACGGTTCCAGCGCGCTCATCAGCTTCGGGATCGTCTCGTCTGTGTATTCGTGCTCTCCCGCGAGCGGGGACGGGGTGGTGGTGAGGTAGTCTGTTAACTGTTTTCCGCCCGAAAAATAGGATTAGCATACCGTTTTCTGGCATTTTGATTGCGGAAAATGGCGCTCAAGTTTCAACCTCAGAGCGGAGAGTGGGGGAGGAGAGGGGGGCGGGACAAAAGGTGCGAGGTGCGTTAAGACGACCTGACGACATTGACGAAAAGAGAAAAGAGTAGAGAGTAAAGAAAAAAAGGGGCAAGTATGTGAAAACGTACCTCTTTCATGACGGTTTCCAAGTTCCCGCTTTTGACACTATGTTCTGCGTCGTAGCGCTTGCGCATGGATTGGAGGTGCGTGAGGACCTCATAGTTGGTCAACGGCGCAGATTGGGTCTCGAGGATCTATGTGGTAGGAACTTCAGTCAGTCATAAAAGTCCAATGGCATAGACATGTGCGCGAGAAGTCAAGGACGGCTAAATACCTTCATGATTATTTTCCGTTTCTATTGTTTGTCAAAGGTAGACCGTTGAGGTTTGTTATTCGAGTGAGCTGTGCTTGGACAAAAATTCCTAGCGGAGTAACTTAACTTATGCGACTTGTGTACCCTTGCTAAGGTCAGGAAGGTTCGCTCGGGGTTTAGTTTATCCGAGCCGAAACCGGGAAGAACTTACTAGGACTGTTACTGCGGAAAACGCCACATGAAGACGTGGCTAAAGCACAAGTGGTATTCAACGGAGGCAGAGCACGATATCGAGAACCAGATCTTGACAATTCAATCGACCACACTTATCACTAATACGTCATATTTAGATTTGGTAAAGAATGTAATGATGATTAACTTTTGAAGTGTATTTGATTCAAGGAAATGACCTAAAACCACCATTTATAACGCCATCAATGACACCCCTGGAAGCACACCAGCGGTGGCCGAGTATGATACAACAGACGAAATAATACAGTTGACCCACGTGTCCACCGAAAATATGAAAAGAAAAAAATCAAAAAACATTTGACTTGAAAAGCGAAAAGAGGATGCATCAGCAAAAGAAACCCGAGAAGCAGGCAGAGGGCATTATGGCATTAATTTAGTCCTTGCTCTTCTTCTTCTTCTTCTTTTCTGACTTGTCGGCTTTCTCGCCGCCGTCCTCTTCTCTCTTTCTCTTCTTGCCACTCTCATCAGACTCAGGCTTCTCCTTCTTTTGCTTCTTGAGGTCCTTCTTGCTGACCGCGACGGGTGTGCCGTCTTCCTGGAAGGTGATTTCTCCTCGCTCGAGCTTGCGCTGGTATCTCTCGACGCTCAAGCCAGCCTTTTCTGCGAGGGCAGCGAGCTTAGCGTCCTCGCTGTCTTCAGCCTTGGAAGACTTCGACTCGCGCTTCTCCCGACGCTCGGCCTTTCGGGCAAGCTTGGCCTCCTTCTCGGTCTTCTTCTTGCTCTTCTCCGAGACTTCTTCGCTCTCGCTTCCGGAAACACCGTCGGCCTGGACCTCCTCGTTCATCTCAACATCGCCTTCGGCGTCCTTGTTTGCAGACTTGGCGACGGGGGCGTTTCCGGCAAGACCGTCAGCATCAGGGTTATACTTGCGGGCCTCCTTCACTTCCCACTTGTTGGGAGTGGCAGCGGGCTTGCCATTAGGTCCAATTCCAACACCAATGGGAGGCAGAGGCTTGCCCTCGAGGCCACGCAGTCTTCTCTCAATCTTGATTCTGGACTCGACACCAAGAGCGGACTTCTCCTCCTCAGTGACATCGTCACCCTTGCCTTCTCCCTCGGCACCCCACTCTGAGAGGGCATCGACACGGAGACCGAGAGCGGCCTTGGTGGCGAGCATACGAGCAATCTTGCCCTTGTTCTTGCCGGTCGCTTGGCCGATGAGCGAAGCGTGGTAGATGAGACCGTACTTGGGTGTGTCGTGCTTCGTCTTCAAGGCACGGAAGAGAGCCTTCTCGGCACCGAGAATCTGGATGGTAGAGGCAGGGCTCTTGGCAAGGTTCATCAAGCTTCCAGCGTGGGCGATCAGACGGGCTCCGACCAGCTCACCAACAAGAGCAGTCAAGTTGGGGGCGATAGCAGCCATACGGGCAGACAAGTAGCTCGAGAGCTGCTGTCTGTACTCGGTGAAACCAACAACCTGCTCAGCAAGAGCCTTGATGTTGTCGAGATCCTCGATAGTGATCTCAGTACCCATGGAAACCTCGGCAGCGGCCTTAACGGCACCCTCAATCTCTTCAGGGAGGATCTCGGTGAGGTCGGTGTTGACAGCGTTTGAGCGCAGACCCATCTTAAGAATAACACGGGAGTAGGCCAGGTTGTCGTTGACAATTCTGCCCATTTCAGGGAAATGCCATCCGTACCACTCCTTGACTCTCATAGCATAGGTGTTGAGCTCCTTGTCCAGGTCATCGAGAAGGGCAATGGCTTGGACAATCATGGTATCGACCTTATCCGGGGAAAACTTGAGCTTGTGTCGAGAGAGCGAGTGCGACAAACCGAGCGACATGGTAGAGATGTCTTGCGGCATAAGGCCAGGGATCAGAGAAGGCAAGTGGGCGCGAATGGCACGGAAAATCTCCGCGGTGCTTGAGTCGGAGATGGGTTGAAGAGAGAGCTGGGGAAGCTTGTTGATGGCATTGCCTGAAAAGATATTCTGTTAGTTGTGGGACAATTTTGAATTTTCGACGAATTGGAGAAATACCAAGCTTAGGGTCGGCGACCGCGAGCGACACCTTCTTCTCATCTTTGATCGAGTCAAGAAGAGAAGAGAGCAGAGGAGTGACTTTGCCGTCGACCAACGAGGCAACTTCTTCTAATGCCGTCGCGGCACTGTCAAATTTCTGGAACTGCTTCAACTTCAGACTGTGGGCCGAAACGAGCGAATTGTCAGCCATTGTTCGTAATATAATCTAGAACATGCTCATTGCAATATATAAAAATTTTTTCGACAGTAATCAGGATGCGACATACAGGTTGCAGACACCTTCAGCAGTCTCGGTCTCGGCGGCCAGGTCATCGCGCTTCAAAAGCTTCTTGTCCTTCGCCTTCAAGAGCGCATAACCAGCGCTGGTTTCGGTAAGAATGAAAAGCGTCATGATAGACGATTCGGAAGGGACGAAAGAGGGAAACGCAAATCGGAAAGGGAAATTGGTGAAGGAGGAAGGAGCGTGTCTCTACTTCTCTCTCGCTCCCACAACGAGACGGTCGGTTGGCGATGGTTCGGTCCTGCTCGATTCGTGAAATTTTCTGGAGAGTTTGAGAAGAGAAGGTTGTGCGCTAACACGCGAACGAGCACCCGGCCGATTATGTAATCACGCCTCTACCCAGAGGACGTTCCCCCATAGACCACACCGGCTTGGGCATGACATTATTAGTCTAGTCTGTAGGCCCAGCTTCGAAGCATCCCGATATCCACATCTGAGACGTTCTGTCCCTCAGCTGGACTGCTCAGCCCTGCCTGCGGCGCTCTCATATTACCTAAAGTACTCGCAATGGAGGGTCTCTTCTTCAACGTGAACAATGGGTACGCCAGAATATAGATATTTACCCTCTATCATCTTGAGCTTGCTCACTCACAATCTCCAGCTATATCGAAGGCGTCGTGCGTGGCTATCGCAACAGTCTCTTGACCAGCCAAAACTACAACAATCTCACGCAATGCGAAACTATCGATGGTCTGCGCCTCCGATGTATCCATTTTACCATCTGACGCAAAACTAACCTCGTTCCAACAGATGTCAGACTGCAGCTCTCACCGGCTTATGGCGACTATCTCGCCGCTCTCCCTCCAAATCCCTCGACCTCCTCTCTCGCGGCCAAGACGACTGACAAGCTTGTCGCTGATTTCCGTTACGTTCAGTCGAATGCTACTGGATCGCTAGCAAAGTTTATGGAGTACTTGACCTATGGATATATGATCGACAATGTGGCCCTCCTAATCACCGGAACTCTACACGAGCGCGATACTCGCGAATTGTTGGAACGATGCCATCCTCTTGGCTGGTTCGAAACCATGCCTGTGTTATGTGTGGCCACGAATATTGAAGAACTCTACAATTCCGTCTTGATTGAGACCCCACTGGCACCATACTTCAAGGGCTCGTTGAGCCATCAAGATCTGGATGAATTGAACATTGAAATCATTCGCAACACTCTATACAAGAACTACCTTGAGGACTTCTACTCATGGGTCAATTCGCACCCTGAGCTGAAAGGAACTCCAACCTCCGAAGTGATGTCTGAGGTCCTCGAATTTGAAGCTGATCGGCGAAGCATCAACATCACCCTCAACTCCTTTGGTACTGAGCTATCAAAGGCCGACCGAAAGAAGCTATATCCCAATTTTGGTCGTCTCTATCCTGAAGGGACCTTGATGCTTTCGAGGGCAGATGATATTGAAGGTGTGAGAATAGCCGTGGACGGTGTAGCCGATTACAAGACATTCTTTGACCAGACTGGACTCAGTCAGAATGGACCAAGCGGTGTCGGGAATATGGCTGGCGGAACGGGTGCTGAGGGAAAGAGTTTGGAAGATTTATTCTACCAAAAGGAAATGGAGATTTCGAAAATGGCTTTTACTCGGCAATTCACACATGCGGTCGTCTACGCCTGGGTCAAACTTCGAGAACAGGTATATCACCCCGGTTACCGATGAAGTAATAGCGATTCGTGATGCTTACTTTTATACTAGGAGATTCGAAACATTACTTGGATATCCGAGTGTATCGCTCAGAACCAGAAAGAGAGAATCGGAAACTACATCAGCGTATTCTGATGCATTTTCCAGCTCTTTCTTCTTTCTCCTTTTCCAAATACCTCCCAAATACCTTCTCATTAACATGTGCATCGCTGACCTCCCTCACAACTCGCTATAACTACCACCATCTGGTTTTCCATTCAACGTCCATCTTCGCTTCTGTTGTTTTCCTCTTATCTCAATATGTCGTTGACGACTGTATCAATCTTGCACCGTTATCCTTTAGACAGCCATGTAGTATATCCATGTCACGACTGCAATATAATACCTTGACTTTAAGGCAAGCGGCTCGCTCGGCTGTTGTAGTTCTTCCCTGCGTATGGTAGCCGTACTGCAGAACTGAGTTATCAAGCGGCGCCTATTGAATGAGGCTTCCGAAATTCTGGCCCTCTTTCCCATGAGAGGATCTGACAACACTGGGTATAGCGGTGCGGTGACATGAACGATCCTCTTTTCTCCATCGGAGCCGGCCTCAGGGCCTTCGATGATTTGTGCCTGCTGTAATGTTGCACTTGGAGGGTAATTTACACATTCCATGCTTTCGAGTACTCCAGACGCGGTCGTTTAGGTCACCGTGCATGTTGGTCCTTCGCTCAGGCCACCACCTGGTTTCTTACTCGTCATTGCCGCAGTCCTCGCGATATCTTCAAAGACTTCAAAGATCAGTTCCCCAGTGACAGCCGAGCATTCAGCATATCGATCACAGCGCATCTCTTGCGCAATGCGATGTGCCTGTTATTCAGAGATTGCATGAGTCTCATGATTCGCCTTGGCGAGACACCACCATTGAAAACGCCAATCAAGACGTCAAGAGGAAATCTACTTACCTCTTGCGGATAAATTGTATTCTCATCCACAACCCTCAAATCTCTCTTCAGACCGAGAAGCATAATTGGTAATTCGCGATTATACATGTAATTCGCTAGGATCTCTCTGCTCCACTGTGATTGTGTGATTAGCATAATGCTTCCTTCATCTTTACTCACTCTGGGAAAAGAAGCAAGTGAAGGGGAAAGGAAATCAAAATGATATCAAAAATGATATCAAAACAATTCTGCTCACTCACTCTCTCTTGCACACTCTCCAGACTTTTACGATTATTTATATCAAAACAGAGTACTATGAAATCCGGTCGCAGGAGAGAATAGTGATCAGGTGACGACGTATCGTAGAACTGAAAACGATATGGGCGCTTGAAAAGAGATATTTCAAAAAGGAATGGCTGATCACTATCTCGTAGGACTGGTAATTCTTTGATCTCGGCGTTGTGGCCTTTGGTGCCGCAACTTAGACGTCTATAAATTCAGATTGAACCCTGTCAGTCATGGCACGTGAAGCGGATCTAGCAAAGGCAGGCTTACGCTAGAAATGTCGACTTTCCTACATCCGAGTCCCCGAGAAGAAGGATAGTTATTTCGGGAGGGTCGTTATCCATTTGTAAATAAAGCAAATGTGATAATTTGATAAGTTACAAGGGACTGTATGCTTCGAAGTCATTCATTGGGACTGCTTTCTCAAGTTCGGAGAGACATGAGTACTTCGTACACCGCCTTCGAGCCCTGAGAGACGAATCCCCTTTTCGTATTATCAGATCTGATAATCACAGAAAGCCACTCCGGTAACGCCGGGTAACGTGGGACGGAAGTTTACAAAAGTTTTGGGCGTCGGCGAATTGGATTGGGCAGAGTTGTGAGCAAAAAGACGCCTGGGGATGAGGACCTTATATTGGAGGGGATTGGCAGCTTTTAAATACGATAATTCTCATAATTTGTCTTCATTCTCTCGTGCCTTTCACCGTTCGTTTCCCCGGAATTGGCATTCAAAAATCCTCCGGGCACCGCGACCGATTGCCAAAATGGCGACTCCTCAAATGGACTATTCGAAGTGGACGCAGGAGAATTTGATCAAGCGTGTCACTGAGCTAGAGCAGCAGTTGCGCGTCCAGGCAATCAAGTAAATTACTTTTTACATTGCAGTGTTTCGCATGTGTCGTCTCCTTGCTAATTTGCATTGCAGAATCGAGAAATCAGCCCTCCCGGCCCCTCCGCCGCGAAAGAAAGCTCGCGCGCATCGTGAATTCGACCCTTCGAAATACTCGACCCGTCTTATTGCGCTCAAGTTTGCATACCTTGGGCAGCGGTATAATGGATTTGAACACCACGCGAACAATGATACTCCTCTTCCGACTATTGAAGAAGAGCTGTGGAAAGCATTGACCAAGGCGCGTCTGATTTTTCCCACGAACACATCTTCTACGAAGCCAGGCGAGGTCAGCTGGGAGGGATGCGAGTATTCAAAATGCGGTAGAACAGACAAAGGCGTCAGTGCTTTTGGTCAGGTCATTGGTATCAGAGTCAGGAGTAACCGCCCATTGAGCCGGCCGAAACCAACAGAGGACGAGCCGATGCAGGACGCCGAAGGATCAACAACCACGGAGGAGCCTGCCAAGGACGACACGCCTCCTTTTGACCCGATTAATGATGAGCTTCCCTACGCTCAAGTCTTGAACCGCCTCCTCCCGGAAGATATCCGTATCTTGGCATGGTGTCCGTCGCCTCCGCCTGACTTCTCTGCCCGGTTTAGCTGCAGAGAACGCCGGTATAGATATTTCTTCACTCAGCCGGCTTTCTCCCCCATCCCTGGCGCTAATGGTGTGTCTACTACGAGCGATAGAACACCCCGCCGGGACGGCTGGTTAGACATTGAAGCAATGCGCGAAGGGGCTCGTCACTTTATGGGGCTTCATGATTTTAGAAATTTCTGCAAGGTGGATCCCAGCAAGCAAATCACCAATTTTCAGAGGCGCATCGCCTTTGCCGATATTGAGGAAATCAACCCGGCCAATGGACCTGTCGGATACGTAGGCCATCCTGCATTTGGGCCTTCGAACAGTGCCAGTCAGAATTTTCAGACTTCGACTGAGTCGAGTGCCTCCTCGTCTGTCTCAACACCGCGTGTGTATACATTTACTATTCACGGTTCTGCTTTCTTATGGCATCAGGTCCGCCACATGACTGCTATTCTATTTCTCATTGGACAAGGTCTCGAATCTCCGTCGATCATTCCGAAGCTGCTTGATATCGAGCAGACTCCCACCAAGCCAATGTATGAAATGGCTTCCGATGCCCCTCTCGTGCTTTGGGACTGCGTGTTCCCAGAGGCGGACGGTGAAGGGGATTCGCAGACCCCAAGCCATAATGGCGCTCAAGATGCGCTCACGTGGATTTACACTGGCGACACGCGCGGCACTGAGAACGGCAAATCACTAGGCCCGAATCGTTCCAGTGATGGAAAGTTCGGTCTCGGAGGTGTTGTTGATGATATGTGGCGAGTATGGCGCCGCCGAAAGATTGATGAGGTGCTTGCTGGCACCCTGCTAGACGTGATGGTCACTCAGGGGAATACGGGCATCAACAGACAGGTTGGTGATGAGACGGTTTCCAGCACTTCCGCTGCCGTTGCAAGCAACAAGCCTAAGAGCCAGAGAGTGTTCGATGGCGGCAATTCCGCCGTGCTAAAAGGCGTATATGTTCCTGTTATGCAAAAGCCTCGTCAGGAGCCAGTGGATGTCATCAATGCAAGGTATGCAGCTCGCAAAGGGCTCAATACAAGTATCAAGGAGCAATTGCGCTCAGAGGCGGAAGACGACGTCAACGAGTAGGTTTCAGGCAGATATCCTTCTCTATAGATATTATAGACAAGCATAATAGCATCTTATATGGCAATGGTATATATAGTATAACCGGTCCGAAGTAAGCGCTTTGAAATATTTTGGGGGGGGGACGTCTTCTTTAAAACAAACGCCCATGAGCGTAGTCACGCCGTATGTCTATTAAACTAGCGCCATGATGTGATCCCGGAGAGTCAGGGACGCGCATTACTCGTGAAGTTTTCTATCCTGCATATCATGCTGTATCACTTCAAGATCCGGTACTCTTGTGCGCTGCGTTTAAGGGGACGTCTAAGGACGAACATGCCAACTAACTTGTAAATTGGCTTTTCGTATAACGCGCCCGACGTAGATCGAGTTGGCTCTGCACCTGGACTCGAGCGTGACACCCGAGAATGGCTGGATTCATTCGCACCCTGACTAGGAAGCTCGAGTGAACACTCGAGTCAAGGAACATTCGATATCCCTGCCGATTGGGACGCATGTCTGCTTCCCAGCTGCCAGGCACTGAGGTTAGGATTTTATTTCGTATAAGCAGGATCGCACGCCCCTCCATACGTCTTCTAACATCCTCCGCTTCGGAAGAAGGTTCTTGATGAATCAGATGTCAGTACATTGCCTATTTTCCAAAGACATAGAATTTATATATTACTTACAGGAAAGACAACTACCACATCTTCCTCTCCTCGTACAACCACAGCAAGGTAAAATCGTACCTCAAATCCTTTAAATGCTTCGTGGATGAATATATCCCTGATCTCATTCGTCGGGATAAACCTGGTTGCAGCTGTTGAAAGATAGGTGGAAGAAGATGTGGAGGTCTGTATTCCTAGACCGCGGATAACTAATAAAGATTCTTCTATGAAATGAAATTAACTTCGTCTCCTTGTAAGGTTTGTCGGATGCATTAGCCGCACGACCCACCTGTATAGCCTTTCTGCACCACGGCGTAGATTATCGCAGCTACAGCAGGGAAGACAATCTTCCAGCTGAATCTAGTTGCTATCCCATCGGAGAAAGTTCCCAGACTCGTACTTTCAAAAAGAATTTGAGCACCTGGCACTTTCTGGGCACCAGAAACTTGTGTGAACTTGGCAACGGCCACGGCCAGAGCGGAGATGGCCAGTAGCACGCGTAGTATTATTGTGACATAGAAGGTAGCCTGAGCAGAGAAGCTTGTCCGAGAAGGTGCATTAGAGACAGTATATGAAACAGTCGTCGGTGAGGGGCGACGAATGGAGAGGCGAACAGGAACATTCAACATGTTGGGATGAAGTCCATATAAACACCGTCTGAAGACCCCCGGGCGAAACAATTAGGACTTGCTGCTGGTACTCCGCTTGATCCGGCTAGCGTATTGTGGGGTGAATGTGGCAGTACAGTCGCCTACTGCAGTGAAGTTAGGGAGCCTTTCGTTACTGGGCAGAGAGAATACAGCAGCCTACTCTGTAGACGATCTCTAAGCCCACAGCTAGACCGAGCGGCTCCAGTTATATTTTCCGCCTGAAGCTAACCAAATTTTGAGGCAGAAGAAACCTCCAACTACACTTTCCAAAAACCTACGATCTCCTGCTAGAGGACCAGCCTTTCCAACCGACAAGACTTCTTGCGCTCACAGATACGCTCGGTCGCATCGCCTCCGGCAGAAGACCTCTTCACTCGACAGGTCTTAACGATGGGCAGCCCGCGAGCTCGATCACGCTCGCGTTCTCCTGTCCGAGAACAGCGCCGTCGGAGCCCATCACCTCGCCGGTACGAACGTCGCCGCAGCCCTTCACCCAGCAGATATGACCGTCGTCGAAGCCCCTCACCCAGGCGAAGAAGGGATGAAGACCGGCCGCGCCGGGCTGGAGGCGGATTCAAATGGAAAGGCGAAGATAGAAGAGATCGTCGAGACCGTCCGCGCTCCCCTCGACCGGAAAAGCGGCGGCGATCGAGGTCTCCTCGACCGGAGAAGAAGAAGACGGCTCCTGCTACGGGCCCTGCACCGTCGGGAGAGCCCATGATCATTGTCAACGTGAATGACCGGTTAGGCACCAAAGCTGCCATTCCATGCCTCGCATCGGACCCCATAAGTTGGTCTCTCCTGGTCGCTCATGGATATTTGGTTATAAAACGCTGACCTTTTTTTTATAGAGCTCTTCAAAGCTCAGGTTGCAATGAGAATCGGAAGACGACCACATGAGATTCTCCTTAAACGCCAAGGCGAACGGCCATTCAAGGATCACCTTACCCTCGAAGATTACGGGGTCAGCAATGGAGTGCAACTTGATTTGTATGTAGCTGGACTTGATACTGTACGATTCGAAGCACTAATATCTATCATAGGGAACTTGATACCGGAGATTAGTTCAGACGATGTCGACCATGCTCTCCTTCTCTTTATTGCTCCTATGTCTTTGTCCGAGATTTTGAACAACTTTTAACATTTTTCACGCTTGAAAGTGCGCATCAGAGGAATAGCGCCGGACCGGACTGGGTGTGGCTTTTACCTGGATGGAAAAAAAACAAAATCGTACATGATACCAAAACTGCATATGTATTCTAGCGATGCATTTCAATCCATATGGATCTCCTTGCAAAGAAAACGATTTAATCAGCTGTATCCAGTTGAGATAAGGAAAAAAGATTTTGTTGAATGTAGGAGCTACCAGTTGATATTACATTTCATAATGTACATGCTATAATCATACTGGGAAATGCGGTGAGGCTTCACTCAAATTTTTGGTTTCTGTTCTCATCAGTGTTTCACAAGTGACCACCCGATAATGTGATACTTATTTCAGAGTCATCTTTCCTTGAGTAATCTTTGTAGGAGCCATGATTCTGGCCTGAGTTCTTTGCATCAGAACTCGATCTCTGCAATGCCTACTTGCACGTGATTAAACCGAGGTGTTTTGTCAGTGTTATTACCTAGCGGGATGCATTATCGTGGTAAAATCCCAGTTCTTTTCTATTTGGGGTTCTCTTGAGTAGCTTGTAAGTCCCAGAGGGTTCTCAACCTAGGTAGATGAAGGGACAATTAATTTGTCATTAGAGGTCCTGGGCGATAGTGACAGTCAAGGCAAGAGACATGCACGAGTCAAACGGGTCGGGGATGCAGGACTTATCGATAAGCGAAAAGGCGGCAGCAAATCTGACCAGTTCGCATTTTTCTTCCCCATATTCAGTGCACCCTTTTTTCCCGTTTTGGCTGCAGCTTGCATAAGGTGGCTTAAGCAGCTTCTTTCTGACATATCTCTTTTTGTTTGCATGTAAATCACTCAACATATTATCGGCCTTTTATTGTCGGAGGTTATTCTCGTGCAGATTTAATCACCTTTATTCCAACCATTTCCCCCCTTCGCACCTTGTTTCATCCCCGCTTATCGCTCGTCATCAAGCTTGCGGATCTGAACCCAGTCAATTTTTTGAACCGCCGCGGAACTTGCCGTTCTTTGCTACACTTACGTGGGTGAAAAGCAAAAAAGAGTCAATTCTCACTGGCCAAACAACTCCCAAGCATTGCTTCGCCAACCGCCAAAATTTTGAACTCTCCTTCTCCACAGCATTGCCCAGGAGGCTCCCCTAACGTGCGTGCAGTCATGGTTCGAAACATTGTCGTTCTGGGGGGCAGCTCCCACCCTAACCTGAACGAAACCATCTGCAACCACCTGGGCGTTCCGGCGGCCAATGTCCTTCTTTCGAAGTTTGCCGTGGGTGAGACCCGAGTCGAAATCGGAGACTCGGTTCGAGGCAAGGACGTCTACATTATCCAGTCTGGCGGTGGGAAGGTCAACGATCATTTCATGGAACTCTTGATCTTGGTTTCTGCCTGCAAGACTGCTTCCGCTCGCCGAGTCACCGCCGTTTTACCTCTTTTCCCCTACTCCCGGCAGAGCGATCTCCCGTACAACAAGACAGGTGCTCCACTCACCAAGTCATCCAACGATTTCAGCCGCCCTTATACGTTCGAAAGCAGACCCACGACCCCTCACCCCAGCCGACCCGAAAGTCAAGGCCTGAATGGCAACGTCGACAGCCTGCACAAGCAGCTCAGCAAAGCCAGCCTTGAGCAGCTAACCAATGGTATTAATGAAGCCGAGGGCAAGACCTCTCGAGACCAGATGAATGGTGCACTCAGGCGGAGTGATACCATTGACTCTATGTCAGAAAAGACCGGACGGGGACGGGGCATATCCACTTCGTCCAGCCGCGCTGCGGAGAGTGACGACCATCGGCCGCTGCAGAAGCCTTTCCAGCCGCAGCCAGGATACAAGCAATGGGTCGCGCAGGCCGGGACCCTTGTCGCTGACCTGCTGACTTGCGCTGGGGCTGATCATGTCATCACAATGGACCTCCACGATCCTCAGTATCAGGGTTTCTTCGACATTCCTGTCGATAACCTTTACGGCAGGCCGCTGATGCGAAAGTACATTCAATACCAAATTCCCGATTATCAGAATGCTGTTATTGTCAGCCCTGACGCAGGTGGTGCCAAAAGAGCCACCGCAATTGCTGATCAGCTTGGAATGCCATTCGCATTGATCCACAAAGTACGTCTCAAGTCCAGCGCGCTCTGATAACAATTGGAATGAAAAGGTTCCCAGTTGAAGGTATGCAAAACTTGGCTGACTCGGTTTCTCTGCTGCAGGAACGGCGGCCCACGCGAATCAATGATCGGCAAAACGCCACCATGATGCTCGTCGGTGATGTTGCCGATCGCACCGCCATTCTTATCGATGACTTGGCCGACACCTCCAACACGATTACCCGTGCGGCAAAATTGCTGAAGAAAGAGGGCGCCACCAAGATTTATGCTTTGATCACTCACGGCGTACTTAGCGGAGATGCCATTGAGAGAATCAACGCCAGCCCATTGGACCACGTTGTTGTGACCAACAGTGTGCCTCAAGACGAGCACAAGAAGCGCTGCCCCAAGCTTGAGGTGCTCGACGTCGGCCATGTCTTCGCAGAGGTAAGAACCGAACTCTTGCGCCAGCAAAAAGCTAGCGTCAACCGGTTTTTTTTTTTTTTTCTTTTCTTTTCTTTCCCGAACATTTGTCGCTGACATTCCGGTGACTAGGCAATCCGCCGCGTGCATTACGGCGAAAGTATCAGTGTCCTCTTCCAGTACGATTAGACGCCATACCTGAAAATTTCCCGATCCGGGCCAAGAAAGTGGGCATTTATCCGCTCAACTTGTCCCAGCGCTCTCCACAAGACACCAATTCCTTGGTTCTTTCTCTTTCGGCATCATCGACCTTGAATTTCTGGAGTTATGCTATGTCATGCCACACTCTGATACAGCTCAACCCCGGGTTTCTCTCCTCTGTGCTCATGCACTACTAAGAGACTTGTGAGCTCAATCATTCACCATCTTATACCATTTCTTACGCCGTTAATCACGATCTCCTCACCACGTAACATATTCTCTCTCGAGGGCGTGAACTCCGCCTTTGACGGTTCCGCATTTGGCCGTTGACGTCTTGTCCTGCCCGTCAATCTAGTGGCGTTTTTATCTCTTGTTTCATTTGTACATTTGGACAGAACAGACAAACCGATCAGCCAAAACTAAAAAATAAAACATCTATAGGGGTTCTTGAATCTAATATTGGATTTCCTAATCAGTAATTCAGTCCACGTGTTTTTGCTTCCAATTCAAGCCCAGTAGTCAACTTACTTGCTATGGAATCTCACTCGGAATTCCATTTACTCATGACGTTAATCCAGGGCTCCTCTTGCGATCCTCAACGATGAACATGCATTGTCTATAAACTGCGGAAAACAAAGGAATGATCCATGAATGGAAAATCTACAAAATTATGCTGAATTATATATCCAAATGCGATGGTCAAATCTCCTCCAAAAAAGACTTCAAGCATAAACAATAAATGCAAATGTATATCCGACAATAAAACCGACACAGGACACCAACACCTAACAGTCTAATGGGGTATCACTTCCCTGCGGTACCTTTGCTTTCATATAAATCATACCATCTGTGGTATCTAACACAACAATCCCTGTTCCCATCTTCTTGCAACTTCCTTGTTAGACACAGATATGCCATCATGTATGCCGGAAAAGCTTACCGCGATAGAAATCAACCAGGTGGGGTTTGCGGATGACACAGCAGAGATCCAAGAAACTAAACGATCTCGCAGGGAGAAGAGGCTGTGCGGTCCGTGTGGAATCTTCATCGTCATCGTCTTCCTGGCCGGCGTCGGTCGTGCCCTTGCATTTGATCTGCTTCAAGCTCAGCCGTGCCGGGCCAAATTTAGACAAGAGTCTGAATGCGGCTTCCGCAGAAACCCTATTGCAGAAACGAATCAAGCCAGTAACAAACTCGGCCCATGCGATAATTCGATCAGCATTCAAGGTCCCAACATGTTGGCGAAACTCCACAGTGCGGTGTTTGTCGAGACTTTTGAAATTGTATGCGTGGTATCTTTCCTCGTCGGGATGCATCAGCGCCATTAAGTGCTCGACATTGGCAACGTCTTCCAATATCTGAACTAGCGCGAAGGCCTTTGTCTTCATAGAAAGATGTTGGTTCCTTCGTGTTAGGAGACGAGATGGAGTACATTCTTGGCTGGCTGTTCGTGTTGTTCGTGCCTCGGAGAACGATGCAAATTGATTACCATAAACGCCATTGGTATCAATGATCGGGGAGCTGGATTCGGAGACGCAATTCTGGCTTCCATAATTTCCTCTTTCGAAGGATCGTCGCTCTGCCTCAGGTTGGAAATTGTATCTTCTGGGGCGAGGCGGAATCACAGGAAGAGCATTCCTGAGATGCCTATCAAAGCTTTCGTCTTCCAAATTATCCAACGGCCGGCGACACCAGTGATTGTCCAAGCGTGATGGTGGATGTAAGGAATCAATCTGCGGCTGGAAAATAGTCACTACTTGCGCCAAATTCTGTAAAGTTCGGAGAGGTATGCCGTGCTGACCATATCCGACATGAACATGAAATCCGGTCGATAGATTGCAATGCAGACTAAATTTTCGTTTTAGTAACATTACCACTTCACGAATGATTTCGAATGACTCTTGACTGACGGGCAATATAGGGGATTTGAGCTCAATGCCGGCGTATCTAGGTTTGAACGAGCGAATAGGGCGTATATGACTTCGACGGTCATTGTTGCTTCCGTCGCCAGAAACGGCACTTTCTGAGAGTGTTTGGGTTTGTATTGGGTCTTCACGTCTAAGGTCGATATCGGCTTCCACAATATGTGACTTCTTTGGCTTTGCTTTGATGCTTGGATCATAGGCTATGGTCCAACGAGCAGGCGTGTCGAATGGCGAGCCTAGCACTGGAAAGGTTGTCCCATAGCTCTCATCGAATGGGATCTGAGGCGTATTGACGGGATATCCTGCCGAATGCAGGACATGGGTCATATGCTCGTAGACGTTTCTGTAATTTTCACCATGACTGGCAAGATTGGATGGCACATAACGTGCTGGGTCATATTGCACGATAAATTCAAGTTCAATTCCGAATGTTTGCGGATGGAACCTTTGAAAGGATTCGCCTGACGTGAGGTGCGCAGCTGTCATTTGGGAAGGTTCGGTCTGGAGTTAGTTAGTTTGCGTCTGGTTGATGATCTTTTCTGCAGGAAGTTTGGAGACAGGAATACAAATGCGCTATATCGAATTTGGCTGTAATGGCAGAACGGTAATGCAGGAACCAGCAAAAAGGCAAGGACAAAAAACTGGGCAAAGGCCATTTCTTAAAGCGCAGCAACTAGCACACCAATTTCTGAACAGGCGGATTACAGTTCAAGAGGCTACAGTGAGGCCTG
This sequence comes from Xylona heveae TC161, assembly GCF_001619985.1. Lineage (NCBI taxonomy): Eukaryota > Fungi > Ascomycota > Xylonomycetes > Xylonales > Xylonaceae > Xylona > Xylona heveae. The sequence goes on along the minus strand of NW_017264194.1, from coordinate 1,458,619 downwards.
CGTACTTGCGGTGTTCGGCCAATGTTCAATCAATGCAAATCTCAGGCGTGATCAATTTTGGGCCAGATCTGTTCAGAGAAGAAGGGAGTATCTGGCTCAGTCTCTAGAGGAGTTGTTCAGCCCTTGTCCGCTCACACGTGGCTTGAGAAAGAAGCAGCACTGCGACGTGCTGCCGAATTCTGTCTTATCTGGAAAGCGCTTTCTAGAAGATAGAAGAATATTATGAAACGCAAGAAAGAACATTAATCACCATTGTGCTCCTGCGGCGCTTCATTGTGCTGTTCAAGACCTAGGCAACCACTATTTGCAGTGTCCGCTATTGATGCCTTTGGCAGATACGGAGGAGCGAAGGAGTTCATTTCAGGGTGTTTCCAGCCCTTGAGGTCAATGTAAATAGAAGTCGGGTGATCTGCAAGTTGCAAGGAGAAGTAGCGAGGAGAAGGGGATTTTCTGGGCGAAGAGCACGTTGAGGTGTGGCTTCCCCTTCGCTCTTGCCCACGTGGCTTATGCAGGATATTAACTGTAAGTTAACTAAGGTATCTAGCGTGCCTTCCTTATTTGAACGACATCCCTTATATTGTACAGAGTAGGTTACTGCCCTTCGTTTGTCCCAAATTAGACTGTTCGGCTCGGCCCGCAACATAATCTTGATATGTCACCATGATAATATATCATCACCACATCTTCCCTTCTGCACTCTCTGCTTTCCTTCTCAAATTAGCATACAGATATGATAACCCTGTGTTTCCCGGTTCAATGCTCACTTGCCTGGTCGCAGCTTCCTCCAGATTGAATATCATATTCCCGGTACCATTCCCCTGGTTGGTTTCATGAGAAAGTCACCAGTCGCTTCACCATCATCAAGGGTCACCGCTTCCTATATCGACCCTGTGAATGCGGAAAGATGCAAGAAGAGGCCAACTCTACACTTTCCTTCGCGATTTCCTCTTCCCCCTTCCTGCGTGGTTCACGCCAGACATCCTACCCTGGCGGATATAGATTCCGTCTATATAAACCCCTTCGATCCCCCACCATTTTCTGATTTCTTTTCTCTCGCAAGTATACAAATTACTCTCTCAGCTTTCAAGCCACTGCCGTCTTCAAGCAAGTCGACCTTTGGTTGAATGACCAATTTATCTTAATGTTTTTTATATTTATTTTTCCACTTATGTTTTGTCAAACGTCTAAGATCAAGGCGACATTTCTTATTGCCATGCCAAAGCTACGTCCTCTGAATCGAAACGGAATAGCAAGGTACCTACCTAACTAGGTAGTTTCGACCGGGTGTTTCTCCTGCTGGGATTGAGAGATGGCTTGCCCCTGGAAAACGCAGTAAGAGGAATGAATCCTCCGACTGGAGTGGGACCTTCCTTGGGCTTGATCGGCGAGGAGGGCATTTCGACTTCAGAAAATGCGACCTCGTTCGTCCAAGTATACATGCGAAGTCGCTGTCAACTTTGAATTTTATCAAATGAGCACATTTGCTATCTTTTACTCTCAGATCAACCGCATGAGCACAATGCGTCTGCGCTCTTCGAAGAACACCTCTCCCCTGAAGTGCCTCCCCCAACCACCACCACCACCCCCAGCACTATTTTCGATTTCCCTCTCCGCCGCCACAATCACCACCAACGCTCCATGCTTATCCATCCCCACAGAAGGCGCCTCGGTCCAGCATGCTCTCGATAACCCTGCAGAAGGAATTTCGGAAATTTTCACCATGGCTTTCTTTGCCTCCAATGGTCAAGCGATGTTTCTTTGAACACTCGACTTTTTACTTGGTACCTTTACCTTTTACGTTTGAAAAGGTGGCATGGAATGAGTGAGGAACCTCTCTTTTCTTTTATTTACTCTCACGCAGTTTTTAACTTATGGTATGTCTCAGAATCCTATCTTTCGAATACAATTCCTTACATAGAAACTTCGAACTTCTAAACACACCTATTTAAATGGTGTAACACTGGATCTCAACTTCTTTCTGCCTTTCGGAACGCGTTTTCGGTCCTCTAAAGCACGTCATGGTTGAAGTGCCTCCAAAGACATGTCACAGCCTGGGTTTAGAAAATCGTGAATGTTTGTCTATCTGCTGTCATTATCGCCGTTCTAACTAACAACTTCTTCTTATAGCTATTCCGGTGCTTGAAATTTGTTTCTCCTGCTTCTTTAAAAGACGCCTGGCTATCGTCAAACTTTCCCTCTCACTGGAGTTGAGGCTGTCCTCTGGGCCTTTTTAGGAATTGTGAGCGCTTTGCTTCTGTTGTTATATCTATCGGTCTGAGTAACAACTTCCTCTTATAGCCGTGTTTTTCCCCTCGCGCGAAAGCGGCCCGCCGAGGAATTAATCCCCTCCCGCAGGGCAGAACCGACCGCATCTCCCCCCTCCCCCAGGTAAAGGACATTTGCCTTCCTTTTAAATTTAGTCACACTGACGAAAATGATGCCAGCCGCTTCGCCGTCTCCTTCCCCCTCTCCGAGGAAGCCACGGCTGGAGGTGACTGAAGAAATCACCCCGAAGCGCTCCTGAAGAGTTGGCTACCATACTTGTCGCTAGTCTTATTTACTCGCAATTTTCATCTGGTTTTGGAATTAATGGCCCAAAATAATTAGAATACTCGTCAGCGGACAGAGCTGCCGAGTAATTTCATCTCAAAGAATTCATCTCAAAAACTTTGGCTGCAAATACTCTGATTGTGAAAAGCATACTTCTCGCAGCCTCAACGGGCAGGCTCGGCATACTTCGCAGGCGTATCTCGGAATTGCTGGACAGAAACTTGACTTAATTGCATTTCCTATAATCAGACCAAATCAGGTTGGCGTCGATCTGCCCAGTGTGCGTAGAGCTTTTTTCTCTAGATACCTTTGCATAGGCTTTGTCGCACGGGACTTTTTTTTTTGAGCTCCTTCAGGAGATCCCGCACTGATGGCGTCGAACGATAGATTAGTTTTTATCTTGCTTTATTATTGTTGTATTCTTTCCTCTCATAAGACGTTGCATAAAGCGATAACATAGTTTGACAACGGTCCTCATGCCGCTCGCCTCCCTACAGCAACGCTACCACAAACCAGAACCTTTCGAATGCTTCTGGTCGTTTCCAGACTTTCATCTCTAAGTATCTACATAGGCTCAATTTTCCATAGAATCATACTATATGTGTATGTATGTATGTATGTATGTATGTATGTATGTATGTACGAAGGTATCTATATTTGTATATCTGCCTACTTCCCTTTGAGCTGTGATAATTGAAATACAATTAATATAATTTCGAGTGCAATATTTGCACGACAGAATGAAGCTTGCTTGGGAAGTAGCTAGCGATACTCTACTCCCAGATATCCCTCTACCAAAAGGGAGGGAACAGGAAAAGACAAAAACGCCAAAAGACAAAAGACAAAAAAGAAATAAAAGGAAAATCCTAATCGTATCGTTCCACGGGTCGGTATGGGGATGTTCCGGGAGCTCGACTGAAGAGGTCTTCGAGCCCATAGTCAACTCCGAAGAGGACAGCGGGCTCGAGTCGCCTCAACAGGAGACACCCCGGTCACCCTTACCAGCCACAATCGTAATCTATGCTATTCAGGCAAAACAAGGTAAGCTAGCGACACTCTACTCCCGGGTACTCTTCTACCAAAAGGGAGGAGGAAGGCAAAAGACAAAGAAAAAGACAAAATCGCCAAAATACGAAAGGAAAACAAAAAGAGGATTCTAATCATATCGTTCCACAGGTCAGTTGGGTATGTTCTGGGAGCTCGACTGAAGAGGTCTCAGAGCCCAGAGTCAACTCCGAAGAGGACAGTGGGCTCGAGTCAACTCAATAGGAGACACTCCGGTCACCCAAACCAACCACAGTGGTAATCTATACTATTCAGGCAGAACAAGGTAAGCTCGCTCTTGTTCGCATAATTGAGGCATACCGATCGCGTCCCAGTTATCCATAATATAGTCAACCACGTCTGCTCCGAACCTATGCGCCATCCAATTTGGATCAGGAATTTCAAAAGGAGCACTCGGGTCAAGTATTGGCGTCGGCAGTGGCGATGGCTCTTTGCGATTGGGCGAGATGTCTAATAAGACGGATGGTGTTTGTAGTGGTTGATTCTTAGTGGGAGAGATGTCGAACGCGACAGGTAATGTGGGTTGTGGTTGATTCTTAGTGGGAGAGATGTCGAACGCGACAGGTAATGTGGGTTGTGGTTGATTCTTAGTGGGAGAGATGTCGAACGCGAAAGATGGTGTTTGTGGTGGCTCCTTATTGGGAGAGATGCCTAGCGCGACATTTGATATTTGTGGCGGCTCCTTCCTATCTGGAGAGATGTCTGATGCGACGGTTGATGTTGAGTAGCGAGTCAAAGTTCTGAGGCCACTTGGGACCTTTGGTTTGAAGCGCTCTGCTCGGAGCCGAGCCTTATTCACTGCTTCCCGAACCGCGACCGGTGTTGTTTCTTCTTCATCCGACAAGTCTGACCCGGAATCGGACCAATCGCAATGGTAGGTTCCCTTTGAATACTTCGTCACAATTGGTCGTGGTGACTCTTCCCTCTCATTCTCGTAGAGGGGTGCCTGCTCCGTCTCGTCTTCCTCGTCTTCTTCGTCGGAAGACGAGAAATCGCAGTGATATGTGCCTTTTGAATGCTTGTTGGGCTGGACGAAAATTGGCGCCGAGGCTGCCTCAGAGGGAGCTTCGGCTGGAGGTGACTGAAGATGTCTCCGCTTTGGGGAGATTTCTTCAGTTTCTTCAGTCACCTCCAGCCGTCGCTTCCTCGGAGAGGGGGAAGGAGACGGCGAGGCGGCTGGCATCATTTTCGTCAGTGTGACTAAATTTAAAAGGAAGGCAAATGTTATTTACCTGGGGGAGGGGGGAGATGCCATCGGTTCTGCCCTGCCGAGGGCGTTAATTCCTCGGCTGAATAAATCTCGTCAGTGCGATCAAAATTGAATAAGAAGAGAAACCCTTACCAGGCGGGGCAGGGGGCGGCGAGAGTCTTCTTCGCTTTGCGCCCGCCGAGGGCGCCACTTCCTCGGCGGGTCGCTTTCGAGCAATGGGCGAGACGGCTATTAGAGTAAGGTGTTAATTAAATCGATGAAAACAATGAGAGATCGAGACTACTCACAGCTAAGGAGTCCCCAGAGGCGCCCCGTCCAGGAGCTGGAGGGCGTCCCGGACGAAGGCGCCTTCTGGGGGGAAGGCGAGGGCGTTTTCGGTGGTGGGGGTGGTGGGGGTGCTGCTGCTGCTGCTGCTGCTGGTGATTGTGGTGGCGGTGTTGGGGGGGGAGTTGAAGTGCCTCCCAACGCCGCAGGCTTGGGCTTCTTCTTGCGAGGAGCCCGCCTCGGCGTCGGGAGGCACTTCAGGGGGGAGGTGTTCTTGGACGAGCGCAGACGCATTGTGCTCATTTAGAAAATTTGAGATTGATAGCAGAAGTGAAGTTTACAAGCGCGTGAATTGCGATTTAAGTAGGTAGAATGATGCGTCAAGATCACCGACAGAGAGTTCGCGATAGCCAAGTTTGATGGTGAGCAAAAGGAAAGAACCACCTGGGGACGGACACGAAATTTAAGCGAAGGATAACTTGTTTCCTATAAGGGTTTAGACTACTTTCAAGGATCAGTCGCTCCCGCACTCGCCTCGATGTGTTTGAGCGAGTCTAGTCCCTTTGAGGAAATCCCCCGGACATGAACAGCCCTGGGGAACTGATGGGACCAAGGACAACTGAGGCGAACGTGCTAGCAGGATCACCACGTTGGATAACGTTGAAGCGACAATTTACGCAAGTTGATTGGTTCGAGCGGAAGCTAGATCAACGTGTGAGGGAAAAAAGGAACATGTTTGAAGTAGCTTCTCAGACAACTTGGAGATAAAAGTACGTACTCTCAAGTGCGAATGCTAAATTAGCTCTATCCAGAAGGAAAATAGTAGTACATGTGACGATGTTTTGTTCCAGAAAGTTTTACTCTACCGCTCTCTCATAGACTGATCTCACCCTTCCACGTTCCATCGGTGAGCCCGAGCTCGTGTACAATATTCTGCCACCGTTCTCCACCGCGTTCCTTGCGTCGCAAGTACTTGAGAAGCTTCTGTCGCTTGTGCACAAGGAGCCGCAGATTGCGCTTGTTGACCTTGTCCGGCCGGCCGATGGTCGTAAGATGGTTTGCGAGCGCCCTTATTTTGGCGGTGAGGATCGCAATCTGAACTTCAGAGGAGCCAGTGTCTGGTCCGGCGCGTGGAGTCTTCTCTTGAAGCGGAGGAAGCGAGAGACCTGTCCTGAAGTTGACGGCGGGTTTGGGAGCCAGTATTCTGTCTGTATTGTGGCGACCAAACATGTCGACACATCTTTGAATATTCACTCGAAGGCGGTCTTTGCTGCTTCCATTCGCTAAGCTGACAATGCGTGAGATAGCAGTTTCAGCATTTGCATGCCAGTGCTTGTGCTCGCGTGCCTTTTCTTCATCCCGAACGGGGTCTGAAACTGATGCATCGGTCGATATCACAGGCTGCGTCAGCAGGTGTGAATATTTTAGGGCCTTATCGAGCTGGTCAGGAGAGACAAAGTGGTTGAGATGAGTTTTGTCATCAGCTCCCCTCATTGACTCCTTAACGGATGGCTCTTGCTTATTGCGCGAAGTCGATTGGAAGGTTGGTTGAATGGGCCCTGGAACAGTATGATCGAAAGATTGGACAAATCTGGTCGTTAAGCCCCGGACGGGATCGCCAAGTGATGCTGCTCTCTCCTTCTTGAGAACCTCCTGGCGCGCTAGATTGGCAGCCTTTCTCTGGCGTGCTTGAGCCAATGCATAAGGGTCTCGGTGCTTGCGCTTCTGCTGCCCCGGCGCATTCAGGTTAAGGGAGGTTGAAAAGCATCGCTCTAGACCCGCGGGCACTGCGGGACCTGAAGATGTTGAAGGGACTGCTCAAAGAGCCCAGTTAGCAAAAGAAACCGGTCATTGGGTTATTAAAGATGATCATAGATAGATATACCGGAAATTGATCGAAATTGAAACGGAAGGTGTATTCGGGGAGGCATGATGAACGACCAAATCAATACGGTTCGGCCACTCTGGATGATGCCTTTTGAAAGTAGGCAGATGCACTCATACGCCTTGCAATCATCGGATTTGCAGCGGAGGTTGTCCGAACGGAAAGTCTTGGCGCTAAACTTCGCAGAGCCTCAATTGCTCTAATCTTCTTTGAGTATAGTGTAGTTGTGAAAGGGTTCGCAGTGTTCTGCCGTGTAAGTTACTTCGTACTCGTACAAATTGAGCGGTCGCTTACCAGCCCTGAACCCTATCCCACGATACCACCAAAGACCATTCAACCTCGCGAAATTTCCCAGACGAGCTTGCAGCAACCCGGTGACGGCCAACGTTTGATATCGACGAGACGCAGATATCACAAACTGCCAAAATGGCCCCTTCCAACCTTCCCCCGATGTTCAATGCCACCTCTGAGGACATTGAGAAGCTCCTCGCGGCCCAGTGCCACCTCGGTTCCAAGAACCTGCAGGTGCACATGGAGCCCTACCTCTGGAAGACCCGGCCCGATGGTATCAACGTGATCAACGTTGGAAAGACCTGGTACGTTTCATAAAAGAAATTACAGAGAGATGGATATTTTTGTTCTCAAACACAGCCAAATTTGTGTCTGCCCCAGCGCTGGATCAGAAAATTTCTGACTTGGGTTGCGCACTGTATAGGGAGAAGATTGTCCTGGCCGCCCGTATCATCGCCGCCATTGACAACCCGGCCGACATCTGTGTCATCTCCGCTCGTCCCTATGGTCAGCGTGCCGTCCTCAAGTTCGCCTCTCACACCGGTGCTGTCGCTATTGCGGGCCGTTTCACCCCCGGTAGCTTCACCAACTACATCACCCGCTCCTTCAAGGAGCCCCGTCTGATCATCGTCACCGACCCCCGCACCGATGCTCAGGCCATCAAGGAGGCCAGCTATGTCAACATCCCCGTTATCGCTCTCTGCGACTCCGACTCCCCCACCGAGTTCGTCGATGTTGCCATCCCCACCAACAACAAGGGCCGCCACGCCATTGGTCTGGTCTGGTGGTTGCTTGCCCGTGAGGTCCTCCGTCTCCGTGGCACTCTCGCTACCCGTGAGACCGAGTGGGACGTCATGACCGATCTTTACTTCTACCGCGATCCTGAGGCCGAGGAGAACAAGGACAGCTCTGCCGTCGAGGAGGCTAAGCTTCCTGGTGCTGAGGACGTTGGTGCTCAGGCCGTTGAGCAGGGCTTCACTGGTAATGCTGAGTGGGAGGTTAGCGGTGCTGCCCCCGGTGGTGCCTTCGCTGCTCCCGCTGCTACTGCCGGTGCCCCTGCCAGCTCCAGCTGGGAGGCTGACGGTACCGACTGGGCTGCTGGCTCCGCCCCCGTCCAGACTGGCAACGAGGGTTGGGCTGGAGAGGCTCCCAAGGAGAACACTTCGTGGTAGATTATTGCATTAAGAGCAAACGAAAAAGGAGAATAAAGGAGACAATCTTCAATCAGACTTTTTCCGTGTCTTTTATCTAGGCCCGATCGTCCCAACGTCATTCTCGACTCGTCTGCCCATTGATTCAGCAATATTCCCGCCCGAAGACAAAAAGGTTGTCCTCGTTTCGCCTCTTTTTTGTTATTTTCCATAAACAAAAGCAATTATATCTGACGGTTTTTTGATTCCTACATTGTGTGGAGAGAAAGTTGATGGCGCTCACGAGGGAAAGAAATCCGGTTAAATGGAAGTATCGTCTCTCACCACAACTGTCTGTTTTGTTATCTAGTTTTTCTTAAGCTGCCATTCATTCTCTATGTCCCACTTGTCTTGGATTTTCCATATTCGAGGCAAGCACGGCATTCAGCAAGAGTGGTATTTTTACTACTCGTGTCTATGAATGCGAGAGCTCTTGAGAAACTTGGTGCGGAACATGGCGATTGCGATTTGAGATGTGCTTCTTTGCCGGGGGAAAGCCCTGTGTCACAGCGAGGGATGTACTTAACCGTTGCCCAGCTCTGCAGTTGTAGCTTGTGAAATGAGTTAGTAGCCTTAACCTGGCTCGAATCGAAAACATGGGATCACTTTGCATGCGCTCCTGTTGTGTCTGCTAATTGAGTTGATTACGTCTTTGACTTTTGTACCGTTTCTCGCCCTTTTGTTCGTACTGAGACTGTCCGTAAGACTTTTAGGGCACTCTACGATTAACCAGCCTCCCAACCTCTCCGACGCCTTCGTAGTATTATGCCCCACTTGCCTCTTCAAGAGCTTACAAATGTGACATTGGACTTCAAGATATTTAAAGCTATATACCGTGGACGTGAAAGGAAGCGGTACTGTATACCCATAATGTTATGCTCGTATATTAATTCTTATTTCCATCTTGATTTATTTTCACGTTTCCTTTTTCGTATCTTTTTTTTTATTTCTTAATTTCATGTTTCGTTTTTCTTATCCTTTCCCCCCCCCCCTAATTGGTTTCATTGTTTTCCTTTATCATGTATTTTTCTGGGATATTTGTTTGAACGAAAAAATAAAAATATATTAAAAATATTGTTTTAGATCACCAAGACATATCACCATATCACTACCCTCCCTAACAGTATTCCCCATGCATAACCAACTCCAATGGTACTACTTTCTATAAAGAACGACAGCACAGCACACTCTGCCCGTGTAGAGTATCCTCATACTTCAAATCAGCTGACCTGTGACCCGTGACCGGGCCAATCAATGTGGTGTGTGGTGGCCTCGGTGCAGTTACATATACGGAAGGAGCGGCTCTACCTACGCCGCAACACGTACATGCCATTTTACACCTGCCGGCTGCTCTCTGCTCTTTATACGTGCCTAGGTGCTTGTGCGCCATGTATGATCGAGTATAAGCAACACTAAATCAGGAAGTGGAGTAACCTTACTAGATGAAAACTTGGACTGTACGAGGTTTTTGTCTAAAGTGGTGACGGGTTCAAGGATCAAGACTCAAGGATGGAGTATGAAAGATGAAAGATGAAGAATCAAGGACGAATGATCAAGGAGGAAGGAGGAAGAATAAGGATTGATATGAAACATAAGCTGGTATTGAGAAGATATCTATCTATCAATAATAAAGTACTGGTATATACATACATGGCATTAGGGCAAGCTTCGTCGCTCTCCGCTCATATTAACCATAAACCCTTAATTGAATATGGCGCTGAAGAGAGAAGTGGAAAAGATTAAGAGCGAAAGGATATAAGCAGACGGCATGAACGTCGAGGCTTGCGGAGGATGGGAAGAAAGGAGGCGGAGAGAACAAAAAAAAGAAGAGAAGATAGGAAGAAAGAAGAGGAAGGCTGAAGTTGAGCCGTGAGGAAACGCCTGGAAGAAATGCCGCGATGATGAGTAAAGGGGGACAATTAGAAAGGGAGGAGAAAGAGGAAGGAAAGGAAAGGAAAGAGGGAGAAGAGAGAAAATCATGGTCATGCAGACGGGAATATGGCGAGTGCGTATATAGATGATTGTTAAGGGGTAAGATGCGCTGAAAAGAATAGAGAAACGGTGAAGAAGACGGTACCGGTAGAGGTGAAGAGGATGAGAAGAGGTATAAAGGGGCTATGGAAGGGGGTATAAGAGATAACACTCTCACTAGAGTTATACTAGTGTCTAATGCATGCACGAGGCATGTCGGCCGAGAAGATCAGCATTGAAGCAGGAAAGCGAGCGTAGTCCAATAATTCAGCCAAAGATCTTGAGGAAGCCCCAGAGACCGAGACCGCTTAGAATAGGAATGGTCAGGTTGTCGTCCCAGCCCCAGAGGTCGACTACTTCACTTGCCGAAGCTACGATGCCGGACCATAGACTCATGATGCCTAGTGCGAGACTGCCTCCAATAACTCCACGCTCCGGGCCCCATCCGAGTAACTCTCGCACTGGCTCAGGAAGAGACAGTGTTCCTGTGAACATGAATGGGTTGGGTGGGTTCTCGGGGAATGTGCCAATACGGGGTACTAGCCAGCCCCAGAAAGCGGCGGCGGTGACAACTCCCACTGCCAGTGCAGCAAGAGTACCGGCAAGGCTTTTGCCATGGCGAATGCGGATGGTGTAGCGGCCGTATAAACGACCAAAGGTACTAGCAGCGGTATCGCACCAGCTGAGCAGTAGCACGCCCATGACACCAATGTCCTTGGGGAACCAGCCCAGCACAATCCATGCACCGAGGAGATACCAGATGACTCCATTGTAGCCATCGACCTCGGATTCTCGCATCAACGCGCCGAGCACGCGAATGTAGAGTCGGTTAAACGACGGAGACTTGTGGCGTAGGATATCAATAGACGCTATGGGGATGAGCGCCGAAAGGAGGCATGGAGTAATAGTTGATGTTTGCACGCCCTTGGTATAGAGATAGAGCGTGAAGAAACCAATCGAGACATGGAGGACTTTGCGAGGAACTTCGTGACGATGGATCTATGACAAGTCAATAAATCTTTTCATAACAGCATGCTCTGTTAGGCACCTACAAATGATCGGAAATGTCTGTGAACAGGAATGAGCCCAAGGGGGCTTGGGCTGCGGCTAAAGTCACGCCAATAGCTGCTCATGCTGGCGCTTATTGGCGACAAGTGACCGTTGGATTGTGGCTTTCCATCTTGTAGTTGAGGATCCGAGGTGTCTTTTGTGGCAGTCTTCTTGCTAGGTTTCGATGCACTGCCGTTTTGAGTCGTTTTTGTTGTCAATCCACTCATCCTTCGCCGTCTTCCCTCGAGAACTGGACTTCTGCTTCGTGTCCTGGCCCGTTTCTCGAGACTCGAGTCTGAGCTCTCGTCTGCCTCATCGATTGCAGACGCAGACTTCTTTTGCGGCGATTTCGAAGCGGCGCGCGTCGCCGAACGAGTCACGGGTCCGAAATACTCCTTGCCGTCTTGACCGTCAGTTGGATCGGGCGACGGAGAGATGACCCGGGGAGTGCCCGGGATTTGCATGTGAGTAGACATTCGGCGAGGTGAGGCAGATTAGATTACTGTATCGTGCAAGTATGTGGTCGCAGAGGGAAAACCCGATGCAGAGAGCACAAATCTGGCAAATGGAGATGTGCAATTGCAATATAATATAGTATGACTGCTGGCTATACAAGACAGTGCTATGTGTGGACACCCCAAAAAATGGTAATAATCGGAAAAAGTTGGTCGAGTGTTTCGGGGAGCCTGTTTTTCTTTTCGGGATCGGGCACAACCAAGTTCCGATGTGACGTTCTTTTGCTTGTACGGAGTAAGTACAGGTATTCCTCCGAGATAGACGATAAGATCTCAAATGAGATCAGTGGCTGTTGCCGGGTTCTCAATATGTATATAATCTGATTCTCCACTGCTGAGCGTGGAGTGGAGGGAAAAGGGAAGGAAGATAGCGAAGGGGAAAGGGAATTAGACAGCAGCGTTGAAATGCGGTGAATAGAGTTGTCCTCGTGTCTTATTCTTTTTCGATTGCTATCGCTTCCCGCTCCCGTCGGCGGTGAGATTTACCATGAATGAGCCAATCTCTCCTCTGGCCCAATAGGCTTCCTCTCAAGTAATTTTTATTACGGGTCCCCTCTCTCTGCTGGCTAAACTCGACCAGGTATAATTCAATTACTAAATTCCGTGCCCTATGGCGAATGGTTATTGATAATCATTCTCTCGCTTTCTTACCCTTTGACGGTATACGCACAAAATGTATCATTTCATGAGCTAAGAAGCTTCTCTTCTTTTCCGATCGTCCTGTCTTTTCTTCGTTCAGCGTCTTCGCTTCCGGTCGGCGGTCGCACATGATCCGAAACCTCCCAGAGCCTTGGGCTACGATATCTCTGGGCGGTGAAGGCGACCATGGCAAATCAAGTTATTTACTCCTAATCTTAATCAATCGAAATGTAGCATATTGGTATATCAATGGCCTGGAACGGCCGGTGGTCTCTTCACTCTTATCCATTTTGTTTTATTTGTTTTATTTTGATTTTTGTCTTTTTCCAATATCGGCACCCAATTGTCCAATATAAACTGAGAATATACTCGAAGATAATCAATGTGACAAATTCATGACTGTCCGCGACCACATTCTAATACTAGTTTAGTACTATTCTTATAATCGAATAAACAGCCAGAAAAATTATAGAACTTTAGACTGTTGCTTCAATTGACATGCAGGATCTCAAGAACGTAGTCCAGGTGATCACGTGAGAAGAATGGCGGCATCGTGTCACGTGCTGATAACGATAAGGAAAATCACGGCCAGCAAATTCCCCAGAATTGTCGAGACCAAAAGATTAATTTGCAGCGACAAATCAAATACAAGAGAACAGCTGCACCTGTGAGAAGATATCTCGCAATGGCTCCCACAGAGACCAAAGGAGCGGCCAAGCCGCCGTCGTCAGGCAGCTCGAGAGCATGGGACGGTCTTACACCTGCGCTTTCTGAATGGGCCCTGGACGCGGTCTCCAGCATGGGCTTCAGTCGCATGACTCCAGTCCAAGCGTCTACGATACCGCTTTTCATGGGCTATAAAGATGTCGTTGTCGAGGTTAGCTTCCAAGTCCAAGGACTTTCTGTATCAAATCTAATGGAGCTCCACATAGGCTGTAACCGGTAGCGGTAAAACGCTTGCCTTCCTGATACCCATTGTCGAACGATTGCTTCGCCTTGAAGAGCCCATCCGAAGACATCACATTGGCGCAATTATAATATCTCCGACAAGGTATGGATCTACGCATACTGTACTTCTGTCTGTCGATTTCTGACTTTGCAACAGAGAGCTTGCTACTCAAATCTACACTGTCCTGCTTTCTCTATTGTCTTTCCATGGGCCGTCTGCTGCTGCCCTGAACCCTCCGAGTGAAGACACGGATATGCCAGATGCGAAGCCTAATTCATCAAAATCATCCGATTTGAAAGTTGTGCCGCAGCTCATTCTTGGTGGAACCACTACGCCTGCGCAAGATCTCAGCTCGTTTCTCAAGAACTCACCAAACCTGATCATTTCGACACCTGGTCGCCTGCTCGAACTTCTTTCCTCTCCACATGTTCACTGCCCGCAATCATCATTCGAAGTCTTGGTCCTCGATGAAGCAGATAGATTACTCGATATGGGCTTTAAGGAAGACTTGCAGAAGATCCTATCCCGACTTCCGAAACAAAGGCGAACTGGGCTGTTCAGTGCTAGTGTCAGCGAGGCGGTAGACCAGATTGTTAGAGTGGGTTTGCGTAATCCCGTGAGGATTGCAGTAAAGGTTAGAGGACCTTCGGGCGCAGAGGACAGGAGAACTCCAGCAAGGTAAGATGCAACCAGCCCCAGGGTCTAACAGAGCGTGTATGCTAACGCCAGTCATCCTCCACAGTCTTCAAATGACATATCTCACTACCCCAGCCAGCCATAAAATCCCCGCCCTGAGCCAACTTCTTGGTTCTATGGACCCGACACCACAAAAGACCATTGTCTACGTTTCCACCTGTGCGGGCGTGGACTACCTCCAGCACCTTCTTCCTGCGCTTCTCCCAACCGTCAACCTGCAAAAAATCGACCTCGTACCTCTTCACGGAAAGCACGCACCGAACGTCCGACAAAAGAACTTCACTCGCTTCGTCAACTCTATCGCACCGACCGTCCTCCTCACAACCGACGTCGCCGCGCGAGGTCTCGACATCCCTCAAGTCGACCTTGTCGTGCAGCTCGACCCACCAGGCGATCCCAAGGCCTTCCTGCACCGATGCGGACGAGCCGGCCGCGCAGGTCGACGCGGTCTCAGCGTCGTCTTCCTCCACCCTGGCCGCGAAGAAGACTACGTACCCTTCCTAGACGTGCGCAAAACACCCGTTACTCCATTAGAACACCCCACGATATCTACTTCTGACGAGGACGCCAAAACCGCGACTGCCACTCTCCGCAAACTAGTCCTTACCGACCGTGGCCTGCACGACAAGGCCCAGCGCGCCTTTGTCAGCTGGGTCCGCGCGTACACCAAGCACCAAGCCAGCAGCATTTTCCGCGTGGCGGACCTCGACTGGCGCGACCTCGCCGACGCATGGGGTCTCCTCCGCCTTCCCAAGATGCCTGAGCTACGAGGCTGGCAAGGGGATCGCTTCCTCGGCCTGCAGCTCGATTTTGAAAACTTTGCGTACAAGGACAAGCAGCACGAAAAGGTCCGAAAGAAGGAGCTGCAACAGTTCAAGGAAACACAAGCAACGAGAGGAGATAGAGATACTGCTCCTCAAGACAAACAACAACACCAGAACAAGAAGAACAAGAAGAACCAGGCCTGGAGCAATAAAACGGAACTCAAAGAACGACGCGAGGAACGTCGCGAGAAGAAGAAGACGAGACGCGATGCAGAGCGTTCGGCCAAGATGACACCCGCGGAACGTGAGAAACAGGAAGAGCTCCAGGCTCTATTGAAGGAGGTTAAACAAAAGAATAATATTGAAGACGAGGAGTTTGACGGTTTTGATGATTAGATTTTTTTTCCTCTTTGATATGATTCCCTTGTATGGCGTATTTTGTCTTGCTTTTCTTGCTTTTCTTTCTCCTTTGGCAGGCTTCTTTTTGATTCATTGCTCTTTTGGCATCTCATATTCCCTGCGAAAAGTTCATCATATAGCATCGTTCTGGCGCATCTTCCAGCTTTATCATCTCTGCTGCTATCTCATCTTTACTATTTTCATCATCTGTAGCACATATACATCAACCTCACATGGACTCTTTGACCACCCTATGAAAATTTAACGCGTCGAGTAACATCATCATCAAGGGTGCAATTATACTGTATACTAAGGAAAGAGGGTATATATAAAACATTACAAACTAGTCAACCTCGTAACACGTAACCTTCAATAAGCTCCAAAAGGAACAGACCCAGCGGCCAAAAAAAAAAGAGAAACCCAGTAGCTAACAAAAGTCTGGGTCGTCATCATCAAAACATCTCATGACGTGAAATCGATATCAAGAACCAGTCAAATCCAAAACCTCCACGCCTTCCCAAACTCGCTGCTGCTGCACTGTGCGTCTTGTCGGCCTTCTACTAGGTCGAGTACTCTTGCTATCAGTCTTTGTCGTGGCCTCGCCACGAGAACGACTACTACCAGACAAAGTTAAAGAGGATTCTGAAGAGACGACTTCTTTCCACGCGCCGTCGAGACTCTCGCGCAGCGTCACAGCGACAGAGCGCTTCTGATTTCGAGTCGAGGTCTTAGAGGACGAAGGCATGGAAATCTCCTGCTCCAAACCTTTGAGGATTTCTGATGGACTTTGATGGAAACCGGAATTATGATTATCGGCGCGTCCATCTGCGTGGTTTGCTGGCGTCTCTGTATCTTTGTCTTCGTTTTCACAGTAATACTGTTTGTTGGCTCTTGGTCGTCGCGGTCTCCGTCTAGTGACGCTGGGCGGTAATTCAGGCATAGGCGGGGATGAAGAGATTTCAATGAGTGCTTTGTTGATGATTGGTGGCGGTGTTAATATACGTGCGTTGAGAGTAGTAGGAGAAGCGGGTGGAGTAATTGACTGAGGAGAACGACAGTCACGCGGGGTTCGAGTTGGGCTGGATACATTTGAAATAACGTCTGAGTTAGGTTCTGCCGTGTCGTCTACCGCAAGGCCGGAACGTTCTCGAGGGGCGGTGAATTCTGATGGAGATGGGAGAGTGGGTGATGAGGAGAGGAGGATGATTGGGTTGTCCTTTTGTGAATTTTTCGCTGCATTTGCACCCTCTGGACAGTCGAGGAAGCGTCGTGAAGAATCTGGCGTGACTGGCCTTGCGGACGTGGATCCCGCGTCGAATGAAAAGGTGGGTGCAGGAGATGGCCTGGATAAACGTGCCTTTATGGATGTTTGGTAAACTGAATTAGGACTACGACCTGACGTCCGCTTGCCGTCTTGGACGGTGTCTTTGGGTGCCGAGGTTTTACGTTCCATTGATGATATAGAAGAGGAAGACACAGGCCGGCTGTGTTTCCTAGGAACCAGAGGAGACGTGTCGACCGAAAGATCAATCGCATCTGCAACTGCTGCCAAGGTAGAATTACGTGTGACTGAGTATTCTTGCTGCGATGAAGCGGGTTTAGATAATGTCCAAGGATTCACATCCTTGAGTGGCCCCGGCGACTCTGTGCTTCGCGCGGACCTGGCAGGCTTAGATTGTCTGCGACTTGAGGTTTTGCTGGACTGTCGGGGTCTCTGGGTTGGAGATAAAGGAATGCTCGGAGCCAAAAAGACGGGAGGGATAGTGTCGCTATCTACTATCCCGCTGTCCTGCGAGCTTGAAGGGACGAGGTTACTCTCTTTGGATCCTCCAGCCCCTCTGCCTAGATAGATATCGGGCTTTGATACCTTGACGAAACGATCTAACGCCCCAGCATGCGTGCCTACCTTTCCCGTTGCCTTTTTCGGGCCCGTTTTGGAAGCACGTGCGGGTTTGGGCCGTTGTTGCGATTCTCTCCACTCCTCAACTTTTGATGGAGCTCCATGGTTGACGTAGCTTTCCAATATCCATACTTTTTCTGGTTGGGTTGGATCATGCGCCACTTGTGCTTTGACATTTGAAGCATTTGATTGCGTTGCAGGTATATTGCTATCGTCCTCCAAATCCGAGGTAAATTCGTCGCGGTCCATGTATTCGGTGTCCGAGTGTTCAGTACTGAGATCCAGGGCCACGATATCAATCGGAACGTATGCAACGCGTAGCTCGGGAGTACCATCGGTTGAGAAATGAGTTCGGGTTCCATGAAGACCCCTAACAAGAGATAATACGTTATCATGCTCGGTGGACTGCCCAGATGCCTGCTCAAGTGATGCGACGGGAGATCTTTGTGTAGCGAGTTTCGTAGCTAATATCGCAGGCGCAAGGCCCCGGATGAATTTAATAGCCTGCGATTTGAATTCCCAGCCAAATGCGCTTGCAACAAAAGCTCGTAATCCGGAAATGTCGATAGGAGCTTCCCATACTAGCCCTGCTTTGAGTCTATCGAGGCTCTCCCGATTCGACACGACAGGGCTGGTATAGTATTTGAGAACCTTTGGATCAGGAAAGTTGTCTGGTATTTCCAAAGAGGCATGTTTGATACGAAAGAATTTGCTCTCATTCGTACGCAGCTCGTGAGCTAGATTATCTCTCCATTGCCGCAACCCAGCGGTGTCTTTACGAGATATTTTGCAGAGCTCTGTGCCAAAGCCGGCCTTGGCAGCTTCGCACGCGACCTTGACTCCGCAGCCGGGTATACCTTCAGGGATATAGTCACCACCACTCATCAATGCAATGAGCACCATATCCTCGCTGCATAAGCCAGATTTGCCAGACCTGATCTTCTGGGCCTCGTACAAGTTCACATGAGTTGGGCTCTTGCTACCCCGTAAACTTTCACTCGACCAATTACGCAGTACCAATCCACACCCGAACATAAGAGTGTCGACATCCTCGCTCAAAACTGCATCGACGATCCCTTCTTTTTGCAGTAGAGCACATTCTGCCTCTGCTTCTCCAGGTGCAGTATGGTATGTTATCCCGAAGTATCGTAAGAGGTCTTTTGTTAGATGTTCCGGCAACGATGAACTCAGTCCCGGCGCTATACGTATATTCCTCTTAACCGGGGGTCTATGCGGTCCATCAAAAACGAAAAGCGGCTGTATAGCGATGGAAAGGAGGCGGAGTAGACGGTAGTAGAAGGTTCGCACTGCCGGATTGGTTCCGCCTGAATCAACGCAGAGGTGTTTCTGTTAGCTTCAGAGCCGGGCTTTGAAATGAGAAACAAGAAGTGATTATATTAAACATGTTTAAAATACCTCTCCCTGATTGGATCTGGAACATCCATATTGAAATGTCTATAGCTATTCGCAGAGGTCGTCCCGTCCGTTCAAATGTCTCTGCCGCGAGCCTGGACAGAGCCACCCGCTCACCTGTCCCAATCTCAGCATATATCCTAGCAAGCTTTTAGCAAAACTCTGCCGAGAAAAATAATTGAGGCATGCTCAAACCCTTTGATGCCCATTCCTCATTATCGCATTCGTATAATTGGGAATGATATATCGTACTTCGGGGGCTGCGGCGTATTTGTTTACGTTGAGTGTTTCGCTAAAGCTGGGGTTTTGACGCAATGAATCAGCCCGCATAGCAACGAGGTGAAGATTAACAATTTATTTCCAATACTGAATAGAACATGATTATATTATGTGAGGAAAGCCAGTCGACCTTTGGGGATATAAGTTTCTTCGCGGCTAATGAAGGAGAAAGGAGACATCTTACGCCCACATTACCTTTCCTGTCATGGCTACCGACGAAAGTTATGCTGAGCTGAAACCATTCAAACCCAAATCCGTCACCTCAAACCCGCAAACCCCGCAACGATCTCTCTCATCTACTTTCTCTCTTTCACCATCCACTACCTTGCGCAGCGATGAAGAGTATCTCGTGTTCGAACTGGGTTCCCGCTTTTTGCGTGCCGGGTTTGCTGGGGAGAGCAGCCCGCGGTGCGTAATCGGTTTTGGTTTGGAAGAACAACGGAGAGTCGGAGATTACAGACGCTGGCAGCCAGATTTCCAAGGCACGGGAAGGAAGAGAAGACACGGAGAAACATGGGGTCAGCATCATGAGCTCTGGCGTATGGACCTTTCAGATCTGGATCTACAGCTCGTCGGAGACAAGATTGAAAGGGCCATAAGAGAAGCTTACGCCAAATACTTGCTTACGGATTACAAGCCTAGGAGAGCTGTTCTTGTATTACCATCTGTCATGCCTCATGCATTACTATCAACGGTCCTCTTGACCATGTTTTCCAATTTCCAGATTCCCAGCATGACGCTGGTATCTGGTCCTGTCTTAAGCACTCTCGCTGCGGGACTTCGCTCAGCTCTCGTGATTGATATCGGCTGGGCAGAGACAATTGTAACGGCTGTATTTGAATATCGAGAAGTCCTTCAACGTCAGACTCAGCGCGGCGTCAGATTGGCCAGTGAAGCAATGGGCGAGTTGCTGTCAACCGAGGCCAAAGGAACAAGTATAGAAGCCTCGCAAAGCCAGCGGTTGAACCAACAAATCGGAGTTTCTTTTGAGGAGACGGAGGAAGTGTTTTGCCGAATGGCCTGGTGTCGAAGCTCAGTCGACACCCAAGCTCCTGAGACTGACGATCCCATCGTGAATATTCCATTGAAATCGACAGAGCCTCCGGTAAAATTAGGACTGAAATTTTCCCGCCTTGGAGAACCTGTGGAAACAGCTTGCTTTGCTTCCCACCAAAAATTGCAGGATTTAGATGACCATGAATTGCCAATCCACCAACTTGCCTACAACACTCTTCTCTCTCTTCCAATTGATGTCCGTGGGACATGCATGTCTCGCATAGTCCTGACAGGTGGAGGATCAAAGATACCTGGAATCAAGCGACGAATCCTGGATGAAATCAATCTGCTCGTGCAGAAAGGGGGATGGGATCCTGTCAAAGGCCAAGCGGCGGAAATAAGAAAGAAGAAGTTCGAGAACCTCACTCAAGAGAAGGCGACTCAGGTATCGATGGATAATAAAGTCGAATTAGGCGAAAAAGCGGAAATGCCTTCGGATCAGACCGTCCCTGCGGCGAATTCTGAGCAAACCTCGGACCCTATCACGGAGAAATTGGTCCGGGAAGAATCAAAGCATGCGAAGCCATATATCCAGGGAGTCGTGCGAGGTGTTGAGACTTTAGGTCCTTGGGCAGGCGGAAGCCTCATGGCGAGTCTTAAAGCTCGTGGGACTGTAGATGTTGAAAAGGAAAAATTTCTTCAGCAGGGTCTTGCCGGCGCAAGCAAGGAAGGCGATATCAAAGGCAACTTCCAGAGAATGAGTTTAGGCGCGGCCACTCCACGCGCTGGCGGCGCAGAACGGTCAGGCTGGACTCTAGGGCTTTGGGCATAGGACTGTGGATAGTGAAGCACGCTTGAAGATCCGTGTTGTATGGTAAAGGATACCCCAATTGAGTTTTAACAATAGCTGGTGGATCGTCATATTATAGATGTCGCAAGCATTTACAAACGTTTTCTTTCTTAATACGCCCAGCTTTTGATGGTTGTTTTGAGAAGGTGCGTGCTCGTTAAGCATTCGTTCCTTCCTGGAGCATTAATTTTGATATCATACTGGGAAGCACGGCACAAACACTGTCGACTTTTTAGCTGACCGAAAGGACCGCCAAACCAGTCATGGATTACTGCTGAGTCTTCGTCGTGTACGAAGTCAGAACAAACTCAGATCTTGGCGTTGAGATGTCATGCACATAACCTCACATCCACATTGTGAATATCATCATCGTTAGAGATATTTGAAACAAGTCTTTTAACCCATCACCGGGGAATTCAACTATGTCGTCAGAGGATAGACAGCCACTTCTTCGGCGCCCGCTCTCGAGAGAGTGGAGTAAGTTCAATTCCAAATTGAAATCTACGGGTGCGCAGGACAAGCAAACTGACCTCATGGCCCCGTGCCATACCAGGGCCGAGCAATCCTTTCGCAAACTTCAGTGTCCGCGCCCCGTCCATCCTTTCGCGCAATAGTAGCTCCAACGCTGTAGATAAGGGCAAGGAAAAGGAAAAGGACAAGGACAAGGACAAGGACAAATACAAGCTCAGAATGCCGACGCCTCCTGCTGATCCCACCCCGGCAACTAAAAGAGAGCAGGAAGGCCTGATGAATTCTCACCACAGCCAACTCAAATTTCTTGCCCAGCGGATCAAGTTGATCAACGAGTTCATGGATATGGACACGGTCATGTTTGAGCGCCTCAGAAAGGAAAATGACCGGTCAAGGGATGCTAAATATATGGAAGAACGTGTCCTTTTGCTGCACATGTGCAAGGATACATTTGTCAAGATGGTGAAATGGCATCGTCTAGAGGCTGCTAGATTGGGTGCCATGATTGCTAGTGAAGGGGAGCATTACGTTCCGTAAGTCTTTTCATCAACATATTGTGGATTGCATTTCTTTTCCACTTCCTGGCTTTAATGATTGCATCGTTTCTGCATTCGATGGCGTACTTCGAAAGTACTCCGGGGGCTGCAGACACTGGCAGCCTTTTCCAAAGCCGAGCATTTGCTAAATAAGGTATTTTCAGGCCTTCAGATCTTCCAAGCCCTTTCGAATGGACGGAGTTGTTGAAAAACTGAGCTTTCTTCCCGTCTATTCCGAATTTCTCCGAATAAAGACATTCGAACTTCAAGCACCAGAGAGGCTTGAAGTAAGTGCTGCGTGGTCTGGTTTTGGTGAAATTAATACGTGTAATGAATCCTATTGGATCTCATTCCTTCTGAATTGATAGGCAATTTTCTTAGCTTGCTCCTCCTTGTTAGTTTCCTTTCAAGAGGGGGTTTGCAGATTGTCTCTGCGGTTTCCAGGTGCTTCCCAGCGCACATTGACTCGGCGTTTAGGTACGACAAGGGATGCAATACAGTTAGCTTCCAATCAAGATTCACACTTTGAAGCTGGTCCTTTCAAAGACATTCCGAGATTTTTTAAAAAAATAAAAAAGAAAAATAAAAAGAAAAAAGAAAAAAATGTTGAAATACAAGTGTGAGCATCTGATAGTACGAGTCCTCCAATCATGACGTGAATGTGAATGTTGCATGGGAAAGTTGACAATTGCGGGGAGTCGGCTATTCTGTTGTCGGCTCCGACATGCACGAGCCACAGCGGCAGAAAGTAGCAAGTCGTTTGCGGAGCGACCATAACAATTCCATTCAATCTTAGCAAGCAACACCATGGTCATGGAGATTTTATGACTGACTGTCTTTTTCAAAATTTCCAAGTGTTAAAATATTGATTATTGGTCAAATTTTATCTCTGGTCCTTGTATGTTCAAATATAATCTTCGGGTGCCCTTTAATATTGACTAGGGCTGCAGCTTTCCCCCAAGCCTTAGCAATGGCGTGGGCAAACGCCTCACGGCCTCTGATCCAACGCTGCTACAGATGTGCCTTTGGTCTGTCACGCCGCAGCAATACGACGGCTGCTGCTGCCGCTACTGCTAGACCCTCCATTGCACCGAAGCCCGTTATCGATATCAAGCACATTCGACAAAATCCAGAGCTCTATACACAAAACTGTCGCGACCGAAACTACGGAGCTCAGAGTGGGCATTCTTATCGAATCGTGCAGCTTTTCGAAGAGTGGCAAGCTCTTCAAAAGGATGCACGGGGCTTGCGAGAGCGGAGTAACATCCTGCGACGAAGGTTCTCGAACGCTGGCTCTCTCAAAGACAAGGCCGAGGATGCCGAACTGGCCGACAAAGACCGGGAGACTTTACTGGAGGAAGCTCGCGAGCTGAAGCAAAAGCTTGCCGACATTGAAACCAAGGAAGCAGAGATAAATCTGGAAATCGAGCAACTCGCCGTTGAGCTTCCAAACAGTACAAGTATGGAGACACCAATTGGAGAGGAGCCAAAACTGGTTGGCTTTATCAACGAACATCCCGAGCCTGTGCCCTCAACTTCAGATCGGGTTTGGAGATCGCATGTTCATGTTGGCAGTGAGCTAGGAATTCTAGACTTTGCAGGTGCTGCGAGCACTTCTGGATGGGGTTGGTACTTTCTCGTCAATGAGGCCGCCTTGCTGGAGCAAGCCCTTGTGCAGTATGCGCTGTCTGTGGCACTTAAACGCGGGTGGACCGTGGTGTCTCCGCCCTCAATCGTCTACTCCCATATCGCAGCCGCATGTGGGTTCCGACCCCGCGATCAAAATGGCGAACAACAGATATACGCGCTTGAAAGGAGCGAAAAGGACCTTAGGAAACCAGAGCTGTGTCTCGCTGGGACGGCAGAGATCCCATTGGCTGGAATGAAGGCAAATCAGGTACTAGATGAGGAAGAGCTTCCCAAGAAGTACATTGGCGTAAGTAGGTGCTATCGAGCGGAAGCCGGAGCGCGTGGCGTAGATACCAAGGGACTCTACCGTGTGCACGAATTTACCAAAGTGGAAATGTTCGCCTGGACAATGCCTGACGAACCAACGGACACCGATCAAGGCATGTCACATTCCGGCAAAATCTTTGACGAGATGATCTCCATACAGACAGAAATCTTAGAATCTCTAGGATTGCATTGCCGCATCCTTGAGATGCCCTCAACCGATCTTGGAGCCAGCGCTACACGGAAGCGGGATATTGAGGCATACTTTCCTTCACGCCGCGCGAAGGATGAAGGGTGGGGTGAAGTCACGTCAACATCTATCTGTACCGACTATCAGAGTCGACGACTCGCAACACGGGTTGCGACTGGCAAAGCCAGAAAAATGATCTGGCCCCACACTGTCAACGGTACAGCACTGGCCGTTCCCCGCGTCTTGGCTGCATTGTTAGAGAATGGATGGGACGAGAAGGAGAATAAGGTTATTATCCCGCCTGTTCTACGGCCGTGGATGGGCGGCATGGAAACGATTCAGAGGAGATATCCACGAGATGACATGTGGTGAAGAAACATGTGCTTCATCAACGTGTTCGATCATAAGTGAGTGGGTTGGTGCCAGCAGTCGTACGCGACGCAATAAGCATGCAGACGCAAGTGAAAGTCACAGTTGAGTTGCTTTCAATCATTGCCAACCATCATAATAGCTTGCATATCGTTTTTCTTTCTGACAGACATATTCCCCTGGAGAAGTACTCCATTTGTGCGGTACGGTGTGCATATATGCTTTCAATTGCAACATGACCTCTTTTTTGGGCAGCTTGATCTATTTATTCCCTTGGTAGCGACTAGATGATTGTAGGGTCCAGAACCAAAAGAAGTGCAGCACAACGTCGTGGGATTTGATTGGTGGTGTTCCTTGGGCTGCAATAATACGCCTGCCAGCCATTTCAGATTTCCCTTCGCTTCAGCTGGACAGGGATCCTTTACTTCCCCCCGAGCCCCCTCGGTATCTTGTCCCGACTGATGATTATTGGGTGCATTCATAGATGACTACTGTACTGCATTTCTGCACTGAAGGCTCTTATCGCTTGATCATTTATTATTAACTACGGTATTGCACGAATACTTGTGTTCCTTTCAACTGTGTGGGGGCATAGTATTGTATCATACTGTACAGGGACAGTTCCTTGCGTTGGCTTCTCTTAATGTGGTGGCGTATAAACCCACGTCTTTCTGCAAGAAGTTGCCAGACGCTAATCGGTTGGTAGTGCAGCAGATGGACTGCTAACAGCCACCCAATACGAAGCAAAAAGGCCATACGAAGAGGTTGATCTCCGCGCACAGTAGTTTATTCCAGAAGACAATGCCCATCATTTTTGTTGATCCCCGCGCTCGTTCTTCTCCCCGTGATACTTTTGCGATTTCCTTGCTCAATAAATGCATTTGACGGCGCTAATTTCTCCCACAACTTCAATGCAATCTTTTGGAATATTCGATAATATCACTTTGATCTTTTCCCTTCAAACTATCCAAGCCCAGCTCCCTGTTACTTTTGCCTGAAACATTTAGGGAGTTTCTTTGGGGGAAGACAGACGTTTGCGCAGCTCGAATCCTCCAGAGGTCACCCCGGCCCGTTGCTCGTCCAACCTCTCCTCTTTTTACCCACTTTGGCTCACTAAACACGGACCAACATTGACTACAGTCAGCTTTGGTTCAAGACAAGCCCCGTTACAGTCCCTTTCCCAACTGCTTTCGCGTCTCCACATTGTTTTCCGTTCTTGTTGTTCCTGGCTCGTCTCGCAGTTCCGCGACGCGGGGTGGTGTGATTGGAAGTGCCACCCGCGACGAGGACCGCTTCTCTCCAAGGCAGTGGCCCTCGTCGGGATCACTGTTTCGCCTGCCTCGATACTTGCTGCTCCAATGGTGTCGCATTCAGAATCCTCAGAGCGCACATTGACTCTTCGCCGACCGCCCTCTATTTCGTCAAGGGCCTCGAGCACGCGCAGACACCGAACGAGCCGTTCGCACCATGGCAGTTCTTCCTACCAGCCACAGAATGAATTTCCCATCTTCACGCATTCTGGCGATGTTGAAATATTGATCAGTGTCGGCGCACAGGAGCAGCGTTATTTACTACATCGCTTGATCCTCGCACAGTCTTCGGGCTTCTTCGAGGCTGGCACCAGCGAAGAATGGTCTCGCGCGCAGGCAAATGGTGCGAGTCAAGCGCAAGGCCTGGCCGTTATAGGAGAGACTCCTTCTGCTGGACAAGGAGTCACACGGCCCGGGCCATCCTCGCATAGTAGAGATGCCCAGCGCCCGCGATGGAGATATGAGCTGGACGGTGGTAACAGGCCAGACGAGATACCCATGCTGGTACAGAAGGTCCGTTGCGCGTGCCTTTTAGATGTTATGAACCTACGAGATACTGATAAACATGTTCTTTAGAATCCTTCCACCTCAATATTTGGAGGAGTCCACACTCCCCGGCCACCTCCCGTTCGTAACAAGCCTCCTGCACCACAGGCAGGCTTCTTTCGCTCAATGGCCAACTTTTCCAGCATCCAAATTCCGACCAGCCGCCCTCCTGATGACCCAGCCGATGATCTCCTACGCGACTATGACAACATGCTGCGTATCTTTTACAATTATTCGCCAACGCTTGACAATGTGAATATTGCCAACGCCTACGTTGAATGCAAGAGCCTACTCGCACTCGCCGATATGTATGATGCCCTCGAGGTTGTTGGTCCTCGGATTGACCACCATCTGCTTCAATTTCAAGGCCGGCTTTGGAAGCAAATTGCAAAGTACCCGCCAAGCTATCTCAAACTGGGTTATTTGGCTCGATCCCGCATTATCTTTGCAGAGGCGCTCATTCACGTCGTGGGTCAATGGCCATCTGGAGCAAACCAGCTTCGCAATCACCTTCCTGGATCTATGCTAGACCTCATTGAAGACAAGGTCGAGGACCTTGAGGATCTCAAATGTAAGATAGAAGGACGACTTTTTCGCCTCACCTTGACGACCGCAAAGGGCGAGCGCGTTACTCCGACAAATTCCTACATTGATTGGTTGGCCGTCTCCCTATTTCGCCAATGGCTTGCCGAGAACACCTCGTCGGCGCTACCACCACCACCACCACCGCCGCCACGGAGCATCGTGCGCGCTTCTCAGACTGGGTCCGCTGCCGATTCCTACCAGGCTACCTCTCTACCCCGTGCTCCCCCTTCTGCTCTTCCCATCAACACTGGTAGAATTTACCGCTTGTTAGGCGTCGGCGGATCGGCCTATCTCGGTCATGACGAGCTCAAGCGATTTCTTAAGCTTCGACCGGAAGATTATACTCGGGACTCCCTCCGCAGGTTTGAGCGACGAATGGATGAGCTCAAAAGTATGGCAAGGGAGATTGTTCGACCTCTGATGCGCAACTACCTCCAACTGGACCTTGGCAAGGACGGAAGTGGAAGCGGGAGCGGAGGCAGTCTAGGATATTTGACGTGCACACGAGTCGAAGAGCAGGATTTCCTTTGGGAAGCCGACTAAAGCTGCCGGAGAGCCTTCATTGAGAATTCTTCTGGGAATTTTTTTCCTTTTGCGTGGAAGTTCCGGTACATTTATGATTTACGTCCGCAAGATTCCTTTGACATTGACGTTACACAGCATAATACCCCGATATTGCTTATCTTCTTTCTTCATCAATCTTCTTTTTCTTCATGATCACGACGGCCATAATGTTTAGGAAATGGATGAATCATGTTGTTTATGACTCTGGCATGTGTTGCGTTTTAGCGGATATTTCGGGATCTCATCTGACCAACTTCGAGGAGATATTTACAGAATATAGTCGCAATGACAGATGATTTTCATTCAGCATTGAATAATTTATAGAATTTCTAGCTCCCTGTGATTAACAGCTTGCATCACGAGACGGTGGCCTCCCACACGGGACCTGGACATAACCGGCACATGGCGAGCTAAAGACACGCCTGCTGACCGATGACTAAGCTTGGTTACAATCCCAACAGATTCCCTGCCTGAATGTCTTTAGTCATCGGCGTAGTTGTCCGATTCTCCGACTTCCCCAGAGCAGGCCAACGTCAACAGTCATCGAGCCACTACGGTGTTCGAGCTCAGCTCATGGTCAGTTCATGCTCGTGCCAATGTCTGTGAGGTATAGCTGAACTGGACCCTGCATATTTTCTTTTCTTTCTACCAGCAGATATTTTTCCTTTTGAAATTTTCTTCTTTCACACATTTGTCCACATCCGATAACTATATTGCTTGGGTTGGCAGGCATCAACGCCTAACTATCGCCAGCTTTGTTAGTGTCGCGTGTCAGCTTTCATTACGAGCTCTTCTTTGATATTTGCCATGCTCAACAGCCTCCTGTACCTGCGGTAGTACATTGATCTCAAATTACCCTGAAGAGCGGCCCAAAGCGTCTTCTCTCATCTCCTCTATCTGCAAGTCTTTATCGAGCAACTCGGCCGCATCAACGCCATGCTAGACCCTTTCCTCCCAGCGCCGCCGGTGCTATCGAAACTCGTACAACCACTCGCAGACTATCTTTCTCTACCAACGCTTCCGCTACATGTACACGAGGTGCTCTTCGCTTTCGTCTTGTATCATGTCGTCAACACGCGCATCTCGCCGTATGTTTCCGCTCGATTGTTTCCCCAAATTTACCCTAATCTGCCTCCTAAAACGCGGGTAAATTGGGACGTTCATGTGGTTTCGTTGGTACAATCTTCCTTCATCAATTTCATGGCATTATGGGTAATGTGGAATGATGAAGAGCGGTACAATATGAGCTTGACGGAGCGTATCTTTGGATATACTGGTGCCTGCGGCATGATTCAAGGGTTTGCCGCGGGATACTTTCTTTGGGACTTGATGGTTAGCTTGCAGCATGTGCGGATGTTTGGACTCGGCATGCTTGCACATGCTATCTGTGCCCTGGTAGTATTCAGCTTTGGATTTGTGAGTTTCACTTACACGGATATCCTTACCGCGCATTATCCCAATACAATTTCTGCGGAGCAGCAAATTACGGATGTCCAGGATGCTAACATGTTCATTCTAATGACAGCGTCCTTTTGTGAACTACTACGGCCCGACATTTATTCTCTATGAACTCTCATCTCCGTTCCTCAACTTCCATTGGTTCTTTGACAAACTCAATATGACGGGTTCTCGACCCCAGCTCTACAACGGCATTCTCCTGCTCGCTAGCTTCTTTTGCTGCCGCATCATTTGGGGCACGTACCAATCTGGGCGTATCTTCATGGACATGTTCCGAGCGATACGTTCCACCAGCATCTCTAACCCTCTTGTCTCGACTGGAAACAGCACCCTCCTTCTCAATGGAACGAACGTGATCAACTCGACCCTTTTGAATGGCACCATTCCGAACATTCCGTTCAATAGCAGTGCTGGTCACGTTCCAGCAGCCGCGGCGATTCCGTCTAATGATCCTGCGGCCGAAGTCATGCGCTTTTCAGGCGATATGCATCTGCCGCTTTGGCTGGCCGTCACGTATCTCAGCAGTAACGTCGTCCTGAACAGTTTGAACTATTATTGGTTCAACAAGATGATTGATGCCGTACGCAAGCGGTTCCAGCCGCCCAAGGAAGACAAGGAGAAACAAAAACAAAAGGGCGACGTACCAGCTAGCGTCACTTCCGGCGTAGATGCGCAAGGCCATCATGTGCTTAGTGTAGAGAAGACGGAAACTGCGACTACGCGGTCGCGGAGAAGAGGTTGAAGCATCATCTTAGACTCAGCTTTCTTTTTTACTTTCTATTTCTTTCCCCGTGGTTGGCTAAGCTTATACTATTGTCAGTGCTAATAGTCTTGTCATTATGGATGCATAATGTAATTCACAACACGTGTTTGTCCTGTCTCCTTTGCTCCGCGTGTTGCACAATACTGTCTCCATTGTCTCGATCCGCCGGTGCTCGCTGCCTGCGACTGACTTTTTATCATCGGTCGATGTCAAGGATTCAGAGTTAGGAGAAGTCTCTATTGTACTGCAGCAACACGTGCTTTTGCGGACTTCAAGGGGCGAGCATTCTTCCCTCACATCTCGCCTTTCTCTTACTACTCCTTTTTTCTCCAACACTTCCAATGTTTTCAGCCAGTTTACTTCCATACATGCACATAGATGAGGGACGGAGTAAATGATATCATATGCCCCTGTGAAGCCTGACACAGCAATAATGTCATGACACATGGTGAAAATTATATATCAGTTTTTCCATAATTCGGCTCATAGTATCGATCATACAATAAACGCCCCAGATTTCAATTCGCCTTCAGTCCGAAATTTCCCAGCTCGCCGTGTAGGCAAATGAAAGAAGATTAAAAAAAAAAGGGGACAAATTCTAGTAGCGGGAAATACTCTAGAAATTGGAAGAAAGAAAAAAAGCCCAGCCCGTGAAAGGGAAGGAGGCGATAAAAGTAAAGAGAAGAAAAGAAAAGAAAAGAAAAGACAAAAAGGGGGAGGGGAACAAAAAAAAAGAGGAAGTGAGTAAAAGTAAGAGTATCACGGCCGGGCAAGCCACAGTCCAACACTCTCCCGGACACCATCGGAGCCCCAAACGCCCGCTTGGCCACCGCGTCTAAACTCATCCGAGGCATACGCATCGTCTGCGGCACCGGCGCCAATGCCGCGCGTGGCTTCGCCCAGGATGACTTGGAGATCGCGCTGCTGGGAACTGACCCAACGACGAACAAACGCGGCCGGGTCAGCAGCCATGGCGGTGAAGAAGCCATGCTTGGCCTTGGAATGGGCCAGGGCCTGAATGATCAGCGCGAGCTGGTCGTCGAGCGAGGCAATAGAGCGCAATGTAGCGGGATAAGCGGGATTAGTAGTAAGCGCAATCATCTGTGCGCGCAGGGGGTCGTCAAGCGGCACGCGCACGTCGTAGACGGTCGGGGTGGGACTGGCTTGGTATGCGGCGTCGACGCGGATGGTGTAGGGCAGCTTGATGGGCGGCAGGGGGGATAGGTGGTTCAAGATGAGGTCGGGGACATGTGGGAAGAAGAGCTGGTCTTGTTTGAAGATCTGGATATTGGCCCGAAGATCAGTAAAATGATAAGGGGGACGAATTTCTGAAAATTGACCTCAAGAAAGAAGAAAGGGGAGGAAAGGGGAAGGGGGGAATGGGGATCACACGTACCGCCTTCAATCGGTCGTCACAGCGGATTGTACGCTTCTCTTCATCTTCCTGCAGACCCATGGCCTTGATGTATTCCCAGAGTCCGAGAACGACGCCAGCTCGCGCATCTTCGTCGGTATCAAGAACCTCGGCGAGTTCTCTGCTCAGGCGGTAGCGCTCGGGATTTTCGTCCCGGACGAGATTAATTGTGCAGTTGAGATTCTCGTCGCTCTTGCGTTCGAATTCGAGACAGTCGAAATCTGCTGATGGCGGAAGCTGCGGCACGTTTGGCGGCAGAGCGGGCTTCTTCCATTCAATGTTCGCAGACGCATCGACGGGAAGGGCGCTTGATCGATCGAATTCGACAGTGATTGATTTAAAAAAGTGAGAGAAACGCTTGCGGGGTCGGGGCACGGCAGGATTGACGGGTTTGTCTGCGCCCTTGTCGCCATCTTGATCCGGTGCATTACCCTGGGGTTCTGATGGCGCTGCTGCTGCAGCTGATTGCTTGTCTCCCCCAGCTTCCTCTTCGTCGTCTGAGACATCCTCTGGGTCGTCGTCGTCTAGTAATCGTCCTTCAATTCTGACTTTGTACGAAGCCCCCGTCGCCATGCTAAAATCAAATGCATTGTCCTCGAGCCCCTTTGCCTGCCAGGGCTGGTTCTCTGCTGTGTTGGAGATCCAGATGCGTAGTGTCCGGTACCGTTTCACATTGCGATTGACAGAGTCCTGAATGTCCAGTCTCTTACGCATCATCGTAGCGTCGAGCCGTCGCTCCACGTCACGCAGGGCCTGATATCGCTGTACGCCATCGCCGATGATTGCTTCGGCAACTCCTTCGGGGATGTTCTTGTCTGTAGGTTTTCGGCTTCTTCGTTTCGCAAGTTCGCGTTCTTGTGCGGCCTGGGCTTGCTGTGCTTGGATCTGCGCTGGGATCAAAGCAGGTTGCGGATGCGGTGCGGCAGCAACCATTGGTCCTGTGGGCCAGATATATTAGATGCCAAATTCGCTGGGAAATGCAGTGTCTGCTAGGTCTCCGTGGGGAGTTCAACGTACCTGGGCCACGCCGAGTGCCAGTCGTGGCAGGCGAACGCTGCGCGCCTGCTGGGGCGTAGTTGCGATATTGGGTTTGCATTGCAGGGTTCATACTGCCGTCCTCCGCCTGCTGCTATTGCTGGGAGCAATCTTGCAGTCTCTAAGTCCTGAGAGGAAAGCTAGGTCCGGTCTCTGTGATTTCGCTCCGCGATACTTCCTTCCGTAGTCGCGTTCCAGCGAAGTTCAAAATGGTCACGTGGCTGGAAGGGACCAGAAGAGTTGACGCTAAACTAGAAATGGAACTGTGAATGTTCACCGCCTTTGAGGGTTGTGTTTCTGCCAACGAAATGAACTTCTGGGCAGTCATCAACCCACGGAGGTTTGTTGATCTAAAACATGACATTTCAAACTCTGTGGGCAGACACTTTTGTTTAAGCGATACTGCACTCAGATATGGGATATTTACATTTGTATTAGTTCTAGAATCTCCGTTCGTGAAGCACTTTATATATCCAGGATGACACCGCCTTTTACAACCAATCGATCGAGAGGAGGGCTATAAACAAGCTCTTGAACTATTTTTCGTTGCTTATACTCTTCTGGTGGCCCATCCTTTCGCCCAAACAGAATCAGGTCTGCTACAGAACCTTCTCCAAGGCCTTGACTTGATTCTCCGCATCCAATGGCGGCTTTTGCTCTCGAAGATACACACTCCTTTCAAATCATTAGCATTATCACTGCTTTTTCCATCACAGATATACTTACATATAATAACTGGGTATCATTCTTTGTGCCCGTCTGATATACTCCTACGCCCAAGCTTGCAATACTCAAGGGATCGCAATTCCCCTGGGGCGTAAATGCATTCCCTACGTTATTGACACCAATAGCTCCCTGGAAGCCGTGACTTTTGATCATGTTTGGTACAGGCAATGTGCCTCGGACTCTCGGGCCACAGCCATCATCCTCTTCTTCCGGTCTTCCCATCATAAACAGATCTGAAGTCGGTAATCCTACAAAAGATATGGGTAGATCTCTAATGCTTTCCCTTAGGCGAGTCCATTCGTCGCGATTGAAAAGCGTAAGCCGAGTACAATGACTGAGCACTATTGTTTTTCCCGTGTGCGCTCTGCCCCTCCAGTCTTGCTTTTGCAGGGTATCTAACACATGCCATACCATTGGCTCCTGTGCAGCATCGAGGTTGTAGTCAAGATGAAAGTCTAGATGTAAACCCTCTCGTAGACACAGTTCCACTGCCCACTCAATATTCTGTTTCATCTTGCCTGTATCAGTCTCGACATACGGAGCGGTGCCAAAACTTTCTACATCGGGTCTGCGAGCTGCCTCTTGTATAAGCCGCCGCATTTCCAATCCTCCGTCCGGAGAGCTGAAAATTGGTAATTGTGCAAAAACGGATATCTGCACATCGCATCTTCCCTGGAATTCCTTCTTCAGCATCAGGCCAGCATCGACGCACTTCGTGCCAACCCCGGCATCTACCTCAACAAATGCTCTCATGACAGTTACCCCCGCACTGAGGCTTTCTCTGATCAATCGTCTTCCTCTTCGTATCAGATCATCAGTCTCAAACCGAGCCTTTGCCTGAGTGGTAAGCTGCATCGCCTCAGGAAAGTCGCCTCTCAATATCTCCAAATCCGAATATTTGGAGTCTCCCAGAAGAAAGCATTTGTCGAGATGTATGTGGGGATGACAAAGGGACGGAGCAAGAAGTTGTCCTTGAGCGTCTAAAATCTGCGGGTGTTGTAAACGCGGTGCAGAGAAATTGTGAGGGACGATTGCCTCAATCTTGTCATCTGATAGGGAGATATCAAAGAATTCGTTCGCACCGCCATTGGGCAGACGAGCACATCTTATATGACGAAGAGGTGGCTTCGAGGTTTTGGATACGGGCCCAGGTACATCATCTCTACCAAACTGAACCCTGGTCAGCTCCTGCTGTAGATTGACACCATGTGATGCCAGAAATTCGGCTGCCATTCCCTAAGTTCGTCGCACAACGCTTCCGAAATTTTCAATGGGTCACCCTCTTGGATGACTAGCTGATATTATCAATTGCGATATCATTCAATTTTCGTTGTCTTCAAATTTGACAGAGAAAACAAATCCAAAAATACGTCAGTGCAAGTGCAACTTCTGGAAACAGCTTACTAAGCACAGCCGCCATGATCGAGAGAGCCCAACGGGGCGGACAATATGTTAATAAATTACCGTTCTCGACCTGAGAGCGTGAAATTTCCAGAAGAGAAGGCTCAGACGCTGGGGATTTGCGCTATTAATTTGCCTAGTATGCTCATCGAGAACCTGAATTGTTGCCTTCATGAGATATATCACTCGTATGGCTACGGTACAGCCCTTTTGAAAAGAAAATTGATGTGAATATTTCTGTGATCCAAAAAAAAAAAAAAATTAAAAAATAAACCCAAATTTAAGAAGATAAAAATAAAACATGTTCTAAAATTTGAAGTTAGTCTTGGAAGCATAAATCAAACCTTCGAAACTTTTGATGCTGCAATAGCCGTAGAGAAA
This sequence comes from Xylona heveae TC161, assembly GCF_001619985.1. Lineage (NCBI taxonomy): Eukaryota > Fungi > Ascomycota > Xylonomycetes > Xylonales > Xylonaceae > Xylona > Xylona heveae. Next base: position 1,424,041 of record NW_017264194.1, on the reverse strand, counting down.
TTTTTTGATGAAATCGCGATTACCCCCATTCGGCTCAATCCAAAACAATGGTGAAATCACATAAATGCTTCGTGAAATAACTGACTTGATGCTAATGGCCCTCAATGAACATCCATCGGACTATTTGAGTCAATTTGAGATTATTATTACTATTAATTTATCCAAGTTGGTATTGATGATTTTGTGTGCCAATGGATATAGAACGCCTCCCGGAAAACAATCAAAACATATCATACGTAGACGCCTATAGCCGTAATTTTCGCAGCTGAGCTTCAAACGCCTTTGACTCCCTCTGAATGCGTAAAGCTTTTAGTTTTCGAGCAACGGTGACCGAGCATGACCGACGCATATTCCCAGGCCGCTTTGGTGAGCCCGGAGCCTTGAGTTTTCCTTGGGGAAATCCTGTTATTCTTTTTCGTGTCACCCTCAACTTGAGACCTGACACTCTAGGACTGGCGGCGCCGCTGCTCAAACTCGCGCAAGAAGACTTTTCCCTTATTTCCCCATCCATTCTTGGAGTTGTCTTCCGGTGGAATATTTAAAGGTCTCTTCGCTGAACGGGTCCAAAACGTGAAAGACCTAGAACTAATATTTCCCTTGCCGGAGCTGTATACCGACTTCAATGCCGCAAAGAAAGCTTCGGCTTCAGGCTCCAAACCCAAGATTCTCAACGAACGAATTATCCTTGTAATGCGTAAATGGTTGTGACCAAACGGGCGAACCCAAGATCTCGAAGCAGAAGAGAAATTCGGGGCAGGTACAATTCTGAAAATTTCCGGATTGCTGCAATTGTTGTGGCCTTTGCGGTCAGTCTGAGATGGAGACGAGGCGTGATTTATATTTTCACTGTTCTCGTTCGTAAAAGAAGGGGGAGGCGACGCCTGACGCGTTTCAAGCTTCAGGCCATAAAAGAGCAAAATGCGCTCAAAAGCTTCGCGTAACCGCTCACGTAGCTCTAAACGAGCGTGAAAGGCCTCAAATGTGGGATGGTCAACGGCTGGCGCCTGTGGATTCACCGGTGAAATCTCAGGCAAGGGAAAGACCGACTGAATATAATCATGAGAATATTCTAAATCGGCATCCGACCACTTAAGTATGGAAGACAAAGTTCGACCTCGAAAGTCTTTACTTCCGTTGGGGTGCTCAAAGAATGACACTAGTGGCGGCGGTTGGGACGCGGACCCTGACGCTGTCACCGTCTTTGACATGGTTGCCGACGACAAGTGATGCTTTCGGCCTAGACCGCAAGCTGCGGAAACGGGCAGCCGGAGCCTTTTCGACCCTCGGAATCGAGGCCCAGAATAGATGATGTGGCAGAGGTTTCTAATGGAGCTCATCAAGGGAGGATTAACAGGTAAAAAAGCCATCATAGGGAAGATCTTCGAATTCATGAATGCGAGTCATTGCCGATCGGCTCAGTTAAGAATGCCATTCACCCCACAAAAGTGGCAAATCAATACATACTCTAATTCATTCATTCCATTGCCCCTCGGAGGGGTTTGAGAAGGGGCGCGCGTGTGCCTTATCGATAAGAACGTGCGCACTCTCGTAAGCGAATAAATCAGAAGCGGCCAACTCCCTCGCTCTGCTCAAACATCGAACAAACAAACTGTGCGAATGTTTGGCCCCAAGTATCTCTCTCCACACATGCATAGACGCGCGCTTCTTTACCCGCGCGAACATGCTCCTGAACTACCGGACAACAAGGCGTATACTTTAAAAAGAAGAAGCCATAGAATGCTTTTCTGAACGATCAAGCCGAAGAGCGATCGTGGACATTAGCTGTTTATCAACTTGACTAAGCTTACCTTCAGCATTTCTTCATTAATTACTAATCTATCTCAGGCGCTTCTTGGCCAGGATGGCGTCCCAAATTATAAGGCAAGAAGCAGCTTCAGATCAGGTGTCGTCTTCGTCATCCGGAAATGAAAACGGTGCCCGCAAGCTATGGTATCATCACCTCACTGTCGATCTACTCGTGCGTGTCGCGGAGAACACTTTTCTGCATCCATTCGCAGCATGGATGATACCACTGGGTTTGCGGGCCCAGGCAACGCCTTATACTTACACTTCAATGCAGGTGGCTATTATCTACGCTATATTGATTACTCTGCGATCCTTGTTCTTGCTCGTTGACAAACGCGTTGCATACGGCGCTCCTCGACATGTCGACCTATCTCGCGAAGTTATTGTGATTACTGGAGGCGCCAGCGGGGTCGGTTTGCTCATTGCCGAAGTGTACGGCCTCCGCGGCGCAAGTGTGGCTGTTCTGGATGTGCGAGAGCTGGATGCAACCCAGCTCATGGTCATGGAAAGCAAAAATATCCACTACTATACCTGTGATATTGGCGACAGAGCACAGGTCGTGGCAGCAAAGGCAAAGATTGAAAAAGATGTACGCTTAACCATGTTCCTATCTATATTTGCTTCTTTAAATGGTGCCATCAAGCTGTCTGTTTTTACTTTCATTTATTTTATGTCCATGCGTTTACTTCATATACATTCCTCCCATCTCAGTCTACTTTCTTCAAATTGCCCTTCCGATCAGAGAATTTCAATGCATTCGTGTTTGTCCCTTCGACATTTCCGCAAATTGAGATCCAAATAAGCAAATCTGGGAAATACTGACGTGCTATATCTGTAGCTTGGTACGCCTACGATCCTGATAAACAATGCCGGCATGGTGAATGGATTGTCTCTTCTTGAGCTCTCTCCTGAGCAAATTGAAAAGTAAGCGGTCGAAGTTGCATAGTGCAAGGAGTCCCGGATAAGAATACCAAGCTCAAGACGTCGCTTCAGGGCTGAAGATCTACCTCGACTTGAAACAAATTCTTTGGTACAACTGAAATGCTAATGCATATGCAATTTCAGGAACTTCCGGGTCAACCTCTTCTCACACTTCTACACCTTGCAAACCTTTCTACCCGGCATGCTTCGAAAGAAGCGGGGCACCATCGTCACAGTCGCCAGTGTCTTGGGCCATCTTGCAGCGCGAAACGTTTGTATGTGCCCTCGATGCTTGAACCAGTTCAGTTCGAAAAAGGTCAATGCTAATGAGCCCCCTGCTTTTCTCTATTAGCCGACTACAGCGCCGCCAAAGCCGGTCTTATTGCGCTGAACAAGGCTCTTCGGGCCGAGCTTGATGCCTTACCACCATCAAATGACGGCACCAAATCACCCGGATCAAATATAAAAACGGTCCTAGTGGCACCAGGACAAATATCCACTCCGCTGTTCGCTGGTGTTATTACGCCATCTACATTCCTAGGACCTGTGCTTGAGCCTGTTGACGTTGCCAAGGAGATTGTTGCGGCCGTGGATGCCGGGAGCAGTGCAGAGTTAGCCATGCCATTTTATAGTCGCTGGATCGTCCTGCTGGATGTACTCCCGCCGGGTGTAAGACGTTTAGTTCGAGCTTGGAGTGGAATGGATGAGGCTATGGGGACGTTTCTGATGAGGAGGCATGCAACTGGTGGCCAGTCCAGCGGGGAAGGGGAAGGACAAAGGGGAGAGATGGTGGAACAGGAGAAAAAAAAGACATCTGAGCTTGATGCATGGGATGGAAGTACGGATGAGCAGGAAGATACCGAAGACAGCTTTGAAGTTGAGAGCGAATAAGTTCCAGGGAGAGTTGTCAGAGAAGGAATGCATTTTCGAACGACAGATAGCAATGATATTCCCTTCCTCCATTCATGTGTATGTAACTTTCGCGGGTATGGTGAGTCCCAACTACTCTTCAACTTTTGAACGAATTTCAATCACGGAAATTACCCAATAAGCAAATTTGATCGACAATGGATAATATGTCAAGCAATCTGGTATCGACCCCGCAATATGTTGCGGGAAATCTATGTAAGTGCGCCTACCCATGCAGCCAGGAATTTTGCCCACCAAACGCCTCTCCCAAACGAAAAATTATGAAACCAGTGTTGTACAGATGAGGGTCCCGAAAGAGGTTAACCCCCAATTACTGCTCCTGGGTAAGGATCATCTTCTCTCTCTCGCTTCTTCTCTTCTTCAGGCCCTTTTTGGTATGCTTCCTCTCATTTTCATCGCGTCTCTTGATAGCAGCAAGCTCCTCAGACTTAATCTCACCAGCCTTCTTAACCTGCTGGGGAAGGTGCCTGTGTCTCCGGATGCGTCGGATCTCAGGCATATGCTTGTATCGTTCCCTGAGCGCGTCGTCATATTCAAGCTTCTGTCGTTGACGGGCGGATTTGATTCCTTCGCGGGTAGACGCATTGGCGCGCCACAACCTGATGTTGCCGTCATCAGATCCGCTGAAGACGTAGCGGGCATCAGGAGAAAATTTGGCAGAGAATACCCTACGAAAGTTAGTTGAGTAAAAGAGAGAAGCATCTCGTTGTGGGGAGTTAATCTTACCTCTGCATTCGTTTCGTGTGGTAAATGTCTCGCGAGTGTCCCCGAGATCTGTCCCACAGTCGGATTGATCGGTCGTACGAAGCGCTAACCAGCTCTTGTCCCGTGGGGCTGAATTCTACATCCATAACAGCAGCAACGTGATCCTTGAGCACGTTCAGAGCGCGATCCATTTTTCGCATGTCGAAAATGTAAATGTTGTGGTCTTCGTTTGCGACTGCAAAATTGAACGCTTCCATTGGATTCCACGAAATGGCATTAGAAGACAGGCTGAGAACGGTTTTGGAGAGCGGTGAAGAAGTTCGCAGGTCGTAAAGGACAATCGATCTGTCTGTGGCCGCCGACGCCAAGATTGAGGTTTCCGTCTGGTTAAATGCGACTGCGTTGACGGTATCAATAGAAGTAGGCCACGATAGGGTCTGAGTCGGCGTCGAGGAGGGCCTAGACAAATCGTAGATGGAAATGACGCTTGACGATGCCGCAAAGCTTGGAAGAGACCGGTGGTGAGAGATGCCAGTAAATGCGGTCTGGCCAAAGTAAGTGGCTAGCGGAGGCGTTCCCGAGGTCGTATGATACGGATCGTAGAGCTTCACAGTCCGGTCGCTTGCGCAACTCAACAACTTTTGATCCCTCGTCCAGCAGAGGTCCTTGACGATTCCATCATGGGCCTGCGCATTCCAGATTTCCTCCCGGCTGACCAGATCCCAGACTTTGACGACACCGTCACCGCTACCGCTGGAAAGTCTCTCGAGCGAATTCGGATCTTTGGCCATGGCATAAACACCATCAACATGACCATTGCCTAGCTGGCCCAGAAAGGGCGCAGCGAACATGCGGTCAAGCTTCGTCGCATTGAGAGCGCGAGTGTACTCCCGGGCTCTTTCGAAAGGATGCAGAGCGGGATCGAGGTTGCGAGGCTGTCGAGTAACGCTCGAGCCCGGGGCTTGGGCAGAGGAGGCCGGGCGTGATAACGCTTTGATTTTCTAAAATGTTTTTATTAGGTATTGGGACTATTAATTAAATACTCCGATCTATACATACCATTTTGAACTTCCTCACACCCCGGCAGATCTCATCGACTGTGGATGTAAATGTCGTAAACACAGTCTGGAGAAATTTGAGGATCGAAAAAGTTTGTATTATGTAATCGGGTCTCGCCGGCGGTGAGCTTCGGGACATGCAGTAATTTACGGTTCGTATTTCAGTCCACAAATGCAGATTTGTACGGCGATCGATAGTAACACTTGGTCTCACCGAGCAGCAACGGCGTCAGCGATCAATCAGCAACTTGCAGTTGCTTCTACAGTACATTTGACCGCCAAATCCAAGCTCTTTCGACCTCCCCCACATACTTTTCATCTCTTCTCATCATGGCACCCGCAATCGAGGATGCTGGCCGGATAGAAGAGGCCCAGAAGATTGCAAAGACAGAGCCGGCCAAGGCGGAATCCATCTACAAAGAGGTCCTAGCTAAAGGCCCCGGAGCAAGCGATGCGGCATCATGCCGTTTTGAGGCTGCCCTAATGGGCCTGGGAGAGCTGTATCGGGATGCCCAAAAACCTCACGAGCTCGCAGAGCTTGTCAAGACCAACTGTTCTGTGTTATCATCGTTTGCCAAGGCAAAGACTGCAAAGCTTGGTATGCATATTCCCTCCAACACCCGCTTCGTCTTGACAGCAACCGCAACTTTTCACTATTGAGTTCCGGAGTCAAAAGCGACAATCTCTACTCCATATATGTATGCTGTACTGCTTTACTAATAATCTCATTCACCCTATAGTGCGGCAACTCCTTGACCTCTTCTCCTCCATCCCCAACACCGTCGAGATCCAGATCGCCGTGACAAAGAGTTGTATCGAATGGGCGATATCCGAACGACGAGGATTCCTACGACAGAACCTGGAGACCCGACTAGTGGCATTGTACATGGAGAAGCAATCCTACTACGATGCCCTAACGCTCATCAACGGACTATTGCGCGAGCTGAAGCGGCTGGACGACAAGCTCGTGCTGGTCGAAGTACAGCTCCTCGAATCCCGCGTGTACCACGCCCTGGGCAATCTACCCAAGGGTAGAGCGGCGCTTACTTCTGCGCGGACATCAGCTGCATCCGTGTACTGCCCACCGCTGTTGCAAGCTGGGCTGGACATGCAGTCTGGCATGCTCCACGCCGAGGACAAGGACTTCAACACTGCATTCTCGTACTTTATCGAAGCGCTCGAGGGCTACCACGCGCAAGACGAGCGGCAAAAGGCCCAAGCCGCTCTGCAGTACATGCTGCTCTGCAAAATCATGCTGAACCTCGGCGACGACGTGAACCAGATCATGACGTCGAAGCAAGCATTGCGGTACGCGGGCAAGAATCTCGAAGCTATGAAGGCCGTGGCCCGCGCCCATTCGAACCGCAGCTTGGAGGAGTACGAGCGCGCCCTGTCCGACTACCGCTACGAGCTCGGCAGCGACACTTTTATCTGCAATCACCTTCGACGACTGTACGATGCCATGCTCGAACAGAACCTCATCAAGGTCATCGAGCCCTTTAGCCGCGTCGAAATCGATCATATTGCCAAAATGGTCGGCCTCGATACCCAGCAGGTCGAACGCAAATTGTCCCAGATGATTCTCGACAAGGTCATTATCGGCGTCCTCGACCAAGGGTCCGGCTGCCTCATCATCTTTGACGAAAGCGAGCGCGACCAAGGCTACGACGCCGCGCTCGAGACGATTGAGAAGCTGAGCAATGTCGTTGACGTGCTGTACACGAACCAGGCGTCTTTGCTAGAATAAGCCTGTCCCTTCTCTTTTCGTATGTTTTCTTCTTCTAATTTCTTCGTCCTCTATTTATGATAGGGTCTGGACCGTTCGAGAGAGACTTGGTATCTTTCTCTTGTTTGAGCAAGCCATTTAAATATGATTTTCGTTTTCTCTACGTTGGCGCAAATATATGAAATGCATCATCACCATCATCATTGTCATCATCATCACGTTGTATCATAGGATACATTTTTATCACCTTTCTTCCAATGACACGATTAACATGTGCTCGATATTGATTACGACGTATTCGCATTCACAAAAACGGCTCGAAACAATGTGAACACAAGTTAATGGCGAATACTGCAAGAGCATAAAAGTCCATAGAAACGCTGATTAATATTAAGTCCAACATAAGACTCTTGCTAAACTTGAAAAAAAAAGAGGGTTGAAACCAGACATGACCGCGGGGTATTAGAAGAAGCGTGGGTATCAGGGGGGGTATTTCGTCGTGCGGGTTGTGTCCAGTAAACGTAAACGTAAAAGATTGTTGGTGGGTTGGAACCCCGTCATAGCAAAGGAAAAAAGAAAAAGTAAAGAATACAAAAGTGAGGAAGAGGAAGAAGAAGGAGAAAAGAGAAACGAGGAAGTTCTGACAAAGGCGTAAATGAAGGACGCCCAGCAGAATCAGATCCTTCAAGGTCGAGTGCAAAAAGCCTAAACAGGTAAAAAAAACTGAACCAGAAAAAAAAAGGTCCAAGTAGCAGAGTTGAATGCACAAACGAATCAAAACTAAAAGGTGCTCAACACCCCCGACGCTACTTCATGTTAATTCGTTTTTTCTTTCCCCTCTTAGCTTTTAAATAGTCTGCATCATCTGGGTGGCGACGCCACGATTGAAGCGGTCCTCGTTGGACGACGGGCTGCCAGGATGGTCTCCACTACCGGTGATGGCGCCATAAGTGCTTGGGCCTTCGCCGGCGTTTTCGGCATTGGCGAGCTGCTGCTGGACCGACTGATTGATGGCAGGCAGGAAGATGACCTTGGAGTTTGCCGTCTTGGCCATGGCCTGCATGGCCTCGAGGTAGCGGATCTGCATGGCGGGCGCAGACGAGAGAATGTCGGCAGCCTGGCGCATGAGCTTGGCGCTTTCGACCTCGGCGCGGGCGGCAATGACTTTGGATTCTCCGATACGCTTGCTCTGCGCGGCCATGGAAAGAGACTCTTGGAGCTCCGGGCTGAAGATAATGTCCTTGATCAGCATGCTTTCGACCTGCACGCCCCATCCGGACGCGACGTCTTCGATGATCTCGCCAATCGATTGGGCAATCTCTTCACGGCGCTCAATCACGTCCTGGAGCACGCGCGCGCCAACGACATGGCGCAGGGTCGTCTGCGTGCGCTCGACGAGCGCGGTGCGGATGTTGCTGATTCCAAAAGCGGCCTTGTGCGGAGACGTAATGTGGTAGTAGATGACGGAGGTCAGGTGTAGGGTCACATTGTCTTTGGTCATGCAGACTTGTTGCGGGACCTCTATTACACAGCGCGTAGTGTTAGCAATGTATATCGATTTCGAACATGCTATTGTTTGTACGCGCATGGACTCGACGCGCAAGAGTCGGCGCGCGGCGCGGCCATCGGAAAAGGATTAGGGAGAGAAAGGGAGGTAATACGCACCAACAATTTGAATCTTGACATCGACTTGAATCAGTTTCTCCGACAAGGGATTGACTTTGACCAGACCCGGGTCGACGGCTCTATGGAACCGACCAAACTTTGTGACAAGACCGACGTTGCCCTGAGAAACGGGCTTGTACGGGTTGGGACAGACGATACAGCAGGGAATGGCACCGCAGAAACCAACGCATGATCCCAGTGTATTAACTGCAGCAGTCATTAGCCAAGGGCGCTTCAAAATTTGGAAGAAGGCTTAATTGGAGGGAAGTATAACCATGAAGCGAACTTCACGGAGAGGGCAAGCAAATTTTGGATAGAGGGATTGCAAAGGCAAGTATGGAAATTCGTGGGACTCACTCATAGAACCGTACCATCCGTGAGCGCTAGCATCTTCAGTCTCTGAACGGATTGTTTGCGCATATGATGGCTGGAGGTCCTCGCGGCGCGGAGGCTGGACGGCCAGCATACCATCGCGGCCGCGCGTGGCAACGCCAGTTGGACGATATGGTTGGGCGCTGGCGGTATTGAAGCCATTTTCGGCGGGCGGCGGAGTAGCTTTGCGGGGAATATCTTGAGAGCTGTAGGTCGACATTTTTCTTTTTTTCGAAGATTATGGAGCCGTGGTTGTAATTGAGATTGTGATTGTTTTGAAAGTGGCAAAAAGGGGTTCTTTGTAAGAGCCGGGGATGCAGGCAAGCTAACTATAAGCTTAAAGGGCCTAGCAGCTTAAAAAGAGCTCGATGAAAATGAATTATTTTTTCCAACGACGATAACCTCTTGCTAATGCTTAAGCTTCTTTCGATTCTGCTGCTGATTATGATAATGCAATTTCCAAAGACAAGAGATGACCAAAGGACGAGGATGAGGAGGAAGATGGTGTCACATAAACATAAGGTCTGGCGGGGGAGGTCAGCAGTGTTTATACCTTTCCGTACTACGGTGTTTCTTGAACCCTTTACAAAGAGAAGTCGTGACGTCTTAGGGTCCCCTGGTTCATATTCTCATATTATCACACTACAAGCGCTACTTTGATCCCCCGGCGTCGGCATAATTAATCTCTCCTACCTAAGGTATTTTCTTCCATACATCTGCCGTGCCCATCACCATCTTCTAGCTCTTCGATCGAATGATGACATGGAATCTCGGTTGGTTCAGCAATGCCTCTTTACTACCTTCAATGTTCGGTCCCGTCCCCGTCGCGGCACCTCATTCGTAGATTTGTCATGGCACCTCCACCAAATCAATCATCTCAAGTGGCCCTTCCTGTCTCACGACATTTGAGGCGCAGCCTTTTGCGGGTTCATTCCGAAGATTCCTCCCACGCAGCCTTATGATTGACTTGAACTATACTGTATGAGTATAACCGAGAGGAAAGGCTGGCGATGATCTTTGCCTCCCTGTGTCTCTTGGTCGATGGAAAAGTCCCCCAGGCCCCAGGGCCCCCAAAACATTCTGCACTAGGGCTCGATTACAAAGGACCTTCCGAAATGCTAAGTACTCTTGTTAGCAAATAAGGTAGCTTCATAGTTCCGAAGGTGGAGCAATGCTGAGAATTCCGAATGAATCATCGGGATATGGAGTGTTGGAGTACTCCCTTGTCAAAGTATCCACAATCATGAGAGCATAGCAACGATGTCTAAGCAAGAAGCACCTTTCTCGTCGACGTTTGCCGAGAGCAATGAATATGATATTGGCCAACAGCAGGTACTCAGGAGGGAGAAGCGAAGATATTCGGTAGGATAGCTGTACCGAATACCCACAATTTTCTGTCATCAGAACTGTGAGAACCTTGAGGTTTGTGCGGGGAAAATGACATCTGACCCTGTCTGTAATCGGTTAGTCAAGGGGGCTATGCTCTGCTGCAACTTCGCTACGACCCTTTCCTACCAGCCATGGAGCATTTGATAGTTTCAACTGTTTATTGGTAGGAGAGCTGAAGACCGAATGAATGTCAAAATCATATTGTACGAGTACTTGTACTGTATTTTTTGACCTCATTCCCTGTATCCGCATCCATTCATCCTCCTTCCTATCTCTGTTATATTACACACATCGTAGTATGCCAAGTTCAGAGCCAAGTGCCGCCTCGTATTCTTTTATCATTTATCTAACTCCTGATACTCTTCATTGCACCCTAGGGACAACTAATTCCTGATACTCTTCCTTGGCACCCTGGGGACAGTAATCTCAAAATGAAATGATGAAGAAATGTATGCTACTGGCTTGTAAAATAAGCCCCGGCGCAGGGCTGAGTTCGTCGACATGCCTTATTGTATCTTACCCCATGTCCCCCCGTAGTTCTTTCGTGCAGTGCCACACCATGCTTGTGCACATGTCAATGCAGTGTAATCTGCTAATAACACGGCACGTTATAAGCGAGAGTCAATTGAGAGAATATCACAACTTCAGTGGCAATGGTAGGGGCATTGCCGTTTAAGCAGACTTTGAGGAAGAACCAGGATTAAATTCACAAGTTCAGCGGAAGCAATTTCGATGTTAGGCCATACAGGAAGAGAATATCAGCTTCATCTGGGTCCTCGGTCGTAGAGTTTCTCTTTCGTTGTCCCTTGGTCATTTTGGGTCTCCGACTTGACCCCGGTTGATGATTCACGCGTTGCTGGTGCAACTGCGAGGTTGTATAAGCATAGCCGGCGGTTCCTTAGCCATTTGTGAGATTTCTCAAAACAAATTCAGATTGCACCAGGCCAGAACGCGATAAAGGCAGTTCTATTTGTACATGGGCGAGTAACTATCACAAAGACGAATATTTCCTCAAACGTCCATCAAAGTCAGATTCTGTAACAACATAAATCACGAAAGTTCAGAACAAAAAAGGCGGCAAATAGACGGCAAATAGACGGATACTATTCTGGGAATAAGAAAAATTAAAAAGAAGTCAAAGGGGCGATGAAGGGTGGAGTAAATGTCAAATGGCAGTTTAACACTTGGGAGATACAGTGAAAACACAGCGCGCTCTTGAAGACAGTGCAAAGGCCAACAGAATTATCATCACATCCTTTTGTCATTTATTACCATGATAATTACCATTGACGAGGGAATGGTGACATAGTGCCGTCGTGAGAAAATAAAACGCCGGCGCCTTTGAGAACACATTTGTCGCCGTTCATTGAAAACATTTCCTCACTTCACCCATGAACGTTGCAACATCTCCCCGTAAAAATGGAAACCCGCCCCGGACGCTGGAATAGGGACAGTGCATTCTGGAGTGGCACCGTCCATGTAAAAGTCTAAGAAAAGGAAAATAACAGCCTTCAGACCCGCCTTGAAAGATTCAATAAACCCCCAACGTCAAACGACATGAACCCGAGGGAAAAGAGCCCATGAATGCCGACTTTTTAGTTGTCAAACTTGTCATTGATCTTTTCCTTGGCTTCATGGATGGTATCGTTGAAGGACTCCTTGGCAGCCTCCTTCTTAGGACCAAGGTAGCCGCTAAGCCAGTTCAGAGTCTCGGCAGTGATACGGAGGCCGGTGGAAACGGTCGCCTTGCCGGTGGTGATGATACCCTTGCCGCCGACACGCTGGTACTCATCACCGTAGGTAGAGAAGACGTACTCCTTGCCCTGACCAGCAAGCTGAACGGGAAACAAGGCGTAGTCGAAAAGAGTACCCTTAACCTTCTCGGTCTCCTCCTTGACAATAGGGAACTTTTCGTCAACCTTGGTCAAGCCGGAGTCGGCAAGCTCATCGGCCTTGGTGACATAGGGAGAAACGAATTCGTACGGCTTAGCAAGGTAAGGAAGAACTGGCTTGGCGAATTTGGCATAACCAGCATCCGCAACGTCAATGGACTTTTGGCCGTAGGGATTCGCCTTGAAGGTAGAAATACCATCAGAGACAAGCGGATAAGAGGTAAGGTGCTATAAAATTCACAAAAACGATGCCACGAGTTAGCAACAATATTTGTTTTGACCCATTGATTTCCAAGCTGGCCCTCCTAACACTGACACAACAACGACAGCGAATGATTGTTGTCATTCACGTAGAGACACATGAGATGCAAGAAAATTAAACTAACCGAGAGGAAAGCAGACGAGTGCTTCTCGCCGTTGACGGTGGGGCCGCTCATGGTGTCTTCTTCCGCGTGTGGCATGTGAGATGAAGCCTGACAAGATCGCGTAGAGCAGTCACGAGGTTAGCTTGAGAGGTGAATTGGTAAAGAGCAAGACGTGTCACGAGGCGAGGAATGCTCAGAGGATAATGGTGATTTCAAGCGATGTCGAGCTCACCGGTGACGTGAGCAGGGGGGGGGAAAACTCACTGAGACAAAAGAGCTAGCTTGATGATTGGAATGCTTGAATGATTAGATGAGAAGGACTCCGATGAAGCTCTTTACGAGAGACGAAGGCGTCGTTGAAGATGAACGAACAGCAGAGGAGAACTGGTGAAGTTTGAAGGTGAAGGAAGAAGGAAGAGAGAAGATGTTAGAAGGAGGAGAGAAAGAGGAAGAGGAGAAGGAGGAGGGCATGGGGGTGAGCCATATTCATCACGGGCGCGTCTACTTTCTCTCATTGTCTACTTCACTCTCAGTCATTCACGCAGACAAGGACAGACACAGACACACACATTCACACCCAGCTAATTGCTCTGCTGCTTGAACCAGTTACCGTGCGGCGCGCCCGGCCAGGATCAATGCCACTCAATCACGCACTCACTTGCTCACTCAGTTAACTCAATTGACATGTGAAAGTCAGGCCCTGGGCGATGTTTTGGGGCGAAAGGGAGAACCCACAGCAATTGGCGAGTGATGATTCGCCCAATGACGAGGAATGATGAATCGCACGGGTGGGCCCTTTTTGGGGGGGGAACGGCCACAACCTCCATGTTTGGCAAAGGAACGGCGATTTGCTTGACAATCTCAATGGACCAGCAGAGCGTCAGAGTGGGCCGACCGGTACGCCGAACGAGCAAAATGCTTTTTGGGGAGGGGGTCGGTCTGGTTTGAATATGACAGTCGAGCGATATGTTGAAACTAGTGAATAGTGTTCCCTCTTTGCTTTGAGTCCCTTTTGGCCGCAAAGGGAATCCCTCGTATGCGGCTGCTTTGCCTCCCAAGCGCCACATGAATTTCCGCCCGAGGGGGCCCTTCCACGTCCCAAAAGAGAAAGAGAGCGCAGAGTACGTTAGTCTCTGACGCCAACCCACAATCATCACATGCAAAATCATCGTAGAGACCTTTGCCTAGAGATGTAATTTCTCCACGGACCTGGGCTGCTTTCCACGAGATGGTAGCTTTCAGTGATGATGATGATAGTATTCTCTCCAAAATCAAGAGTAGAAATGGGACGAACTCCTGCACGAGATGGAAATCTGCGTTTGGCCGTACATCTGTACACTTTATCATTATGACAAAATTACGAATTCCCGATAAAATGTGATGTGGCCGGGGGTTGGGCTGAGGCGTCATCCGCCTCAACGCCTCAGGGTACCTCTCGCACCGCAAATATTGATAGGAGTACCCGGAATCCGTTCGCAAAGTACCTTTCAAGCCAAATTAGAAGTTGAGGTAACCTTTGAGAAAAAGTGTAGATACTAAACAAGCTTTGCCTCACTGCAACGTCCCTCTACAAGTACTCCGATAGCTCTGTCAACGCCCGAGGGCCTAAGTCATTAAAGTACCTTAATTAGCGAGCTGCATCAGAGCGACAAAACAATTATCGTTGACCACGGACCTTCCTCTCCTTCTATTACCTGATGGATCTTAGGTGCACCCGTAGGTATTGTACATCTTGTTTACAGCTGCGATAAGAGAAATCCTGTTTCTGATTCACATACATATCACCTATCGCTTTCTATCCCACCCTCCCCAATAATGGATAATAACATGAACATAGCAATTGACTTTTTCCCATTTTCCTTTGCGTCTTTCAATTTAGAGTTTTGGCAAGATCCAGACCTCACTCGTCCCTTTATCCATCTACATCTGCCTTTTCTTTACCGCCTTTCCTTCCAGCTCATTATTCCCCACATTCAACCCTTTTCTTATAGTGGTGTAGTAGAGTAGTAAACGGGCACCCAGCATCCATGAACGCGTTCAGGCAACAGCACCCGCACCCACGCCGCCTTCGGGGGAACTTCGCGCCACGTACTCCTCCGAAAAGCTAATCTGACTAACTTTCCTCTTTTTCCCCCCTTTCGTCTGCCTCAACGTGTGTCTGCCACATGGGGGCCGCTGCGGAAGCATGTCCGGATTCCCGCCACAGCCATAATTGTGTGTCCTTGCTTACTGTAGTCCTGGTGCCCTGTCTCTGATATCATCCGTAACGGCTAGTCCTGGGCGCTGCGAAACCCTGCCAATTGTCAAACGTTGCAGATCAACCTAAGCTAGGTATATCCTGCCCATATGCTCCGTACTTGCTCAATGCATATGCAACGTTTTCGTTTCCTATCCCCAAAGTTGCTTCGTGTTCTTTTTTTCCCCAGTTCCCATCGATTCCTCATAGTACCGCGCATGAGTCGTGGCTCTTTTTGACTTTTTCTCATGGTCTTCGCTATTGCTGGCCTTTTGGTAATCCCATTGCACCACTCCCACATGCTGTTCCTTTTACTGTTCACTCACCTACGGTATGTCACACATGTTGATCGGTTACTTTTCTGCTCTTTTACTCCCTCCCGCACGTGCTGTTTTTAAATTCCCTTACTCTTTGCTTGTATTGCACGTGTTGTTTCTATTCCTTCTTGCTCTACCCCACGCCACATGCACCAAACATATGATGCCGATCATGGAAGATCCTTTGGTACTGCTTATGACCACTCTATCTCTCAGAGTACTACGATATGAACGTGCAGGGCACTTTACGTTGTTGGCGAGCCATAACGTAACCCAAAACAGCGGTTCAAGTTCATCTGGCGAAAAGCATGTGAAAACTGCCTTCCCAATTAGGTACTCAGGTTGCCAGTCAACAGCGCAGTGTCGCACAAGTACTGTGGTAACTCTGTACTGTACCTGGTTTTCATCGTCTAATCCCCTGAACCCTGACAAGCAAGGTTCCGACACTGCGGCATTGGCGCAGCCGGAAATGACGATTTTCGCGGCCGAAAAGGATAATTCCCAACATGACATAAACACCTGCCTGCCATGGTATGAAGTAGACCTCCCCAGAGTGTGGAACCTTCCTTTTCTCGATACAAACAATGCGACAGTCACAAGGGAATAATAAATGACGACTGAGGCAGATAGTACAATATGATATTAGCCAGTCAACGAAAGACTTAATACTATAGTACCTCATGTTAAAATTACAGCAAAACGCTTTGACAATCATTGATGATGACGCAATGTTCAAATGGCGAGAACGCTTAGTCAAATTATGATCACAGGGCATTATACTAATGACAACTACAAATCTAAAGCAAGTAAAAACAAAGAAGGAAAAAAAAAAATACAAAACAACTAAAAGCTATAATCCAATCTCGTGTTCGTGACCAGGGCATGGGCATCATGCATCGTGAAAGAAAAAAAAATGGCAGTGTAAAGTGAAAAAGGGAGTGACATTGCGCAAATGCAGCGCGCGCAAGGGATATAAAGCAAGAAAAGAAACAAGAAAAACAAAAAAAAAAATGACACAAGCTCGTTCATTACAAGCCGTGATGAAGTCGATACACATCAAAATGAAAAGAAAACAAGAATTAGCAAATTCATCCAAAGTAGTCACCATCTGTACCACTTGCACTCAATGCAGCCGTGGGGAGCTCTGAACCGATACCACTATCGCTCGGAGCCCCAAAAAGAACCATTTTTCCTCCTTCTTCATGGGATACTTCATTGTTCGCAGGCTCCTCATCCAGTACAGCGCCAGCGCCCAGGGTGCTTCCACTGCTAGATCTGCGATCGGCTGTCGATAGGTTTTCATGATCCAGAACGCTCTCTGTGCCAGCGCGAGATGCAACCTCAGAATCATATGTAACATGGCTTGCAGAATCCGAAACAAAGCTCATTGATCGCTCAGTCTCACCAGCGCG
Source organism: Xylona heveae TC161 (assembly GCF_001619985.1). Classification (NCBI taxonomy): domain Eukaryota; kingdom Fungi; phylum Ascomycota; class Xylonomycetes; order Xylonales; family Xylonaceae; genus Xylona; species Xylona heveae. Next base: position 1,407,247 of record NW_017264194.1, on the reverse strand, counting down.
CGACGTCAAGTCAGAGTGATCCGCGAGGCTACTTTCTGTAGCGGCATAGCTGACGCTTCTGTTCGATATTGGACGAGGGGTTGCCTCGCTACCATATGCCAAGCTGCTGTCTGCCACTGAACTCGCTCCATAGCTCGTTCTTCGACATTCTGTCCCGGCATCGCTGAGCTCCCCATCATCTTCCGCATCACCTTCATGAAGAATCTCATTCTCTTTGTTGGCGGTCTCTAGGCGATTGCGACCACTTCCCCAAGATTCTTTACGAAGATAAGTTGATCTAACACTGTGACTGCGCTTGAGGTTGTTCAGGCCTTTTTCAATCGGGCCCGGCATGGCAGAAAGTGCCTTTCTTCCCGTTGGAACATTGTTCGTAATTTGATTCAGCGAAAGAATCCGACGCCCTGCGGGATCCGGTGCGCCTCCATTTCGCTGCGTAGGCGCACGCGATTTGAGAGCCATTCCGAGACCTTGACTTGCCGTCTTTCTTGAAGCAGGACCTGTACTCTCCCTAGGGCCTTGAGACTTGGTGCTCGCAACGCGCTTGAGGTTCATATTGGCAGGGTTTTTCGAAGGTCTGGAAACAAGCAAGGCTCGTGAATGGTCAATCACCCCTTCAAGGATGCGGCGTTCAAGCACCTCGGCCCGGACCTCCATTGCCGCAAGCTCCTCGCGCCGTATGGCGAGAGCAGTTTCAAGCGACGACACCTCAGCGTGCAGTCGAAGCTTTTGTGCTCCAAGCCCGTCTTTTTCAACCCGAAGCTCATTAACCTCTGCACGCAGCTGTTCCTTCTCCCCAGCAAGTCCAGTTATTTCAGCATCGACTTGCTGCTTTTCCGAAAGGCTCCTTTCAAGAGCCTTAGCAGCTTCCTTCGCTTCCTGCGCCTTGTTCTCCTGATCTTCTGTAATCAGTCTCGTTTGTGATGCGATGAAAGCAGAGACTTCAGCAGCGGTGGCCAGGACTTGTTGATGAACTTGCCCAAGCACTTCCATCTGCGCGATTGACTTGTTGGCAGCGCTTGCATAAGCGATCAGGTTGTCTAGTTTACCCTGAACTTGACTGTCGTCGTATTTTTCTGGGACATCCTGTATCATGGGAGGTTTGTTTCGCTCCTCTTCGGCCAATTTTTGTGAGTGACCATAATGCTGACCGACAAGAGATAGCACTTCCTTGATACTGTCAAGCACTTTTGGATTATGGTCAGTGATATCTCCTCTTACACCGCTGATAGCTTCCATGACTTTGATCACCTCCGCGCGAGTCTGCTCATGCTCCATTTTGGAGTCAGCGTGAGTTTCCTGCAGCTTCTCAAATGTGTTGTCCACCCTAGTGAAGACAGTCTTTGAATCATCACCCATTCGATCGGCTGCAGTGGTGATGGTACTTCCGAGAGTTTCAACCACGGATTTGAGCTCGTCCGTTGCGATTTTGCTGTCGGTCATGAGTTGCTCCTGTTTGAAGACCCTTTCATCTGCCGATTTGGCCCTGTCTTCCGCCCCCACTTGAGAGTCGTCATACCGTGCCATCAGCTCTTCGAATTTCTGGTCCAACTTCTGGCTAAGCTCTGTGATGACCTGTCCACTCTTTTCGTCATGCTTAGCCAAGAATGTCGCATCTCTCTCATCAGCGTCAAGCTTCAAAGATTCAATTCCGCCATGCGCACGTTCGAATTCTCGATTGACTGTTTCCATGAGCTCCTTGATCTCATCTGTAACATTTGAGCTGGAAATAGCTGCGTCAATGCCTTCGATCACTTTTCCAATTGACTCCACATTTTGGCTTCCGTCCTCTAGCTTAGACTTGAGATCCTCCTTCCATTCCTCGAGAAAACCCTTGACCTCACCAACATTTTGCAGTAATGTCTCACTGTCGAGCTTGGACTCATCAAGCGCTTGAGCAGTTTGCTTAGAATCTGCCTCAAGCTTTTCCTTGAGCTCAGTGATGAATCCTCCAAGCTCTTCGATCTCGGATTTAGTCGGAAGGCTTTCTGGGTCTGGGGACGGAGTTTGCTCGATTTTCTCCTTAATTTCCAAGCAGATGGCGCCCACTGCGTCGAGATCAGTCTTGGTCAAATTTTCGCCTTCGTTTTCCGAGTTCACTTTTTCTTTGATATCATCGAGGCCAGATTTCATCTCGGAGACAAGTGCGCCCAAGGTGGAAAATTCCTCCTTATTGGCAATATTTGAATCCACGTGCATTCTAAAGTTTTCAATGGCGTCCTTGGTATCCTGAACAAGAGCCTCTACGGCGTCGACTTGGTCTTTCGTAACGCTCGTATCTGGATCGGGCAGGGCCATGCCATCAAATTTTCCCTTCAATTCTGAGAGCAAAGTGCCAATAGCATCTGTGTCTTCCTTTTTGGCTTCGGTCTTCTCGCGCTCTGATAAAAGGGTAACTTCGTCCTGCACATTCTTGAGCAAAGTCTCGAGTTCGCTGAGATCCGCCTTTGCCAGCACACCATTCTGCATGTTCCTTAAGATATCTTCGATCCCAGCTATGTCTTCTTTCAATAAAGATCCTTCAGCCGGCTGAGTGGGACCTGTGGAAGCTGCTGCTTGAGTCGTCTCGTCGAGCGCCTCCACTTTTATACGTAGCTGGGTTATCAGAACCTCAAGGTGCTCAATATCGTTCCGCTTCAAGCTGTCTGCTACGACCACTTCACGTCCGCTCGCTTCATCGTTGTCATCGTTCTTCTCCGACTGGAGCCTTTCGAATTCTGCTTTGACGTTTGCCAAGCCATCCTTGAGTGTATCAAGTATCTCGTAGGAGATAGTCATGTCGATCGGCTTATTTGACGCTCTTTCAAATTCTTCGCGGATACTGCCAAGCTCGCTCTGCACAGCTTCCAGAACTTCGTTGTTGTTAGAAATTTCGGGGCCGTTCAACTTTTCGATGTCACCACGGAGGCTTTCGAGACCTTCACGGAAGGAGCTGATTACCCGCTCGCTATCTGGAGAAGATCCAGTGGAAACTAGGCTCGATCCAAACGCCTCTCGAAGAGATTCAAATTCATCTTTGACCAGATTAACAAAAACATCCAACTGCTGCCCGTTTTCGTTTCTTGTAATCTCTGAGCGAAGACCGTCAACTGTTTCCGTGATGGCATCAATGATTTCGTTCTTATCTGCGGCGCTATTTCCATGCACCATCGACGTTGATAAGGTCTCTCTTAGGTGTTCAAACTCTTCTCGAACGTTCTCTAGAAGTTGTTCATGATGGCTGGCATCGCGATCGCCGGGCACTTCTTTGCTCAAGCCATTTATGGCGTCCGTAACAGCAGAGATAATCTCGTCCTTGTCGTCACTGCCGCCGCTTCGGACGATGGCTGTAGAGAGTGTGGCTCTAATGTGTTCGAATTCTTCCTTTATGGAGCTGAGGATGCCGTCTTCGGCCTTGGTATGCCCCGCCTCTGTGATATCTTTGCGGAGGCTCTCGATTGCCCCGGCGACTGTATCGATGATTTCATCCTTGTCCGCAGCGCCGCTGCCATGAACAAGGGTTGACGCAAGAGTTTCTCTGATGTGTTCAAATTCGTCTTTCACAGCATCGAGGACATCTCTCTCTTGGGTACTCTCCACTAGCTCCCCAAACTTTGCATGAAGTTCAGCAAGACCAGTTTTCAAGGTGCTCAGAACTTCCGAACTGTCGCTATCCGACGCTCCGGGGGTAAGGGCTGTGGAAAATGAATCCCGCAACGCTTCAAATTCCCCCCTGAGCGCCTCCAAAATCTCCTCATTGCTCTGACCCTCGGCTTTTGGTAGCCCCTCGCGAAGCCCTTCAAGACCTTCTTTTACAGTCTCCAGCATTTCTTCTCTATCCATAGGACGACCTGCCCGAAGAGCGGTTTCTGCAATGCTCTGACGAAGTTGTTCAAACTCCTCCTTCATCAATTCGCCCATCTCCGGGCTCGTGGAGGAGTCATCACGAATTGCGTTACTAACGTAACCTTCAACGTCCGCTCTTAGGAGCTCGAGTCCGTCCTTCATGGTCTCAATAATCTCATCTTTACCAGTAACGTCAGAAGCCCTATCCACATAGCATTCAATTTCCGTGCGGAGGCTCTCGAGTCCGTCTTTAACAGCATCGAGGACTTGTTCGGTATCCCTGCCATTGGCCGCGGAATATTGCTTGAATTCGGCCTTCATCCCTTCAAAGACTTCGTGAAGCTTTTCCAGAATTTGCTCGCCATTCTTCCCAAGAGGCACTGAAGAATTATCGAGTCCAGACCTTATGGCCTCCATAAGATCTTGCCGATTGATCTCAAGCTCTTTAATGGCTCCTGTACCATGCATCGCCATTCCTTCTCGTACAGAGTCCAATATTTCGCTCCTCGTAATTTCAGGCGGAGATTGTGACGGAAACCCAAACCGCTCAAGTGAATCGGTGACGGCGGCTAAAATTTCGTCCCTAGTCACGGATGTATTTGGAATTTGGGGGGGAGAGAACTCTTTGAGACCTTCTCTGACAGCATCCAAGACCTCCTCCTTGGTAATCCCATTTTCGTCCGTTGCTGGTTTGTATTCGTCCAAGCCTTCCTTCAAGCACTGTAGGATTTCGTCTCGTTCAAGTCCGAAATTCTGCAATTCGATTTCTGGTTTATAATTCTCCCACACATCGCGAACCGCATCCAGAACATCTTCCTTAGCGAGTGCGGTTCCTGAAGTAGGAAGCTGACCTTGTTGAAGCAATGGAAATTCGCTGAGTGCATTTTTCACAACGTCGTAGATTCTCTCGTCGTCAGGAATGCCCTGTGCAGTTTCCAAAGCTGACGCCCGTTCCTGGAGAGAGCGGTTTATTTGATGCTTGAGCTCTTCCAAAGAATCCTGCACGATTTCCCTCAGCTCATTTTGCTCGTTAACACCTTCATCGCTTGAGATGCGTAACGCTTGCGAAGTCTGTGTTTCCTCCAATTTACGTCCAATCTCTCGGCCCATGCCCAAGACCTCTCCGCGAAGCTCCCGAACGAGTGCTTTGACTTCGGCTGTCAGTCCCCCATTCTCAGTCACACTATCTTTGAGCCTTCGTAGAAGTTGAAGGACATCGTCACCGAGCCATTCCGGTGTGCCAGAGTTCGAATGCGCTGCTCTGCTATTCTCTTCCGTTCTTGCAGAACTAGGGAAGTGGCCTGCAATTAGATCCTTTGAAAAACGAGTCAATGCCCCAGGCTCTGAATCTCCATTTCCCATTACGCTTTTGCCGGGTTGTCCTGGGCCACCCTTGCCATCTTCTATTCCAGGTGTCTGTGAAGTGATGCTCAGATGACACCTAACGGCGTCAACCATCTCTTCAATTTTTTTGGAAGCCTCGGAGCTGTCGTTACTCATCTTGCCAAGGGTATCAGTGAGCAAAGAAAGCAATTGTTCTTGGCCCTCCTTCGTTCCCATTTCTCGCAAAATCTTCTCTAACAAAGCCAAGTTCGCTGCTCCATCCATAGCGTAAGGAGATGGACTGTTTGCCAATTCTCTCTCAATTGTCGCTGTAAAGCTGTTGGGGCTTGGTATCCGTGGTAAAGAGAAAGAGGTTTTTGTAGAAGATGGGGAAGTATGTGGTTTGCTGTCTAGTAGAAAAGAGCCACGGCTTTCTCGAGATGCACTAGCTGCTGCGTCATCCGGACGCCGCATCATATGCGGTCCCAGACCAGCAACAAGGTCTCGGAGACAACGACGTATATCTTCATCTCGCATATTGGTAGCTTCTTTGAGGCTGATCAGATCCGTTGCATTGTCTTTGCTCCGGCGACTCAATTGATTCAATTCGCGTTGGAGGTTCGTGGCAATGGTGGTCAAGCTCAGAATTTGATTTGAAAGCGCATCAAACGTTTGTGGCATTTTTGTAGGCGAAGGTAAATTGCTCAAGCTGGATAGCGGAGCATCCAAATCTGGAGCGCTGGCCATTGTTTGGAGGGCAAGCATAGTTGCTGAAGGAGGTGTGTTCTCTCCGAAAATACCCTTTGGGGCTTGTCTAGCAGATGACCGTGGAGTGGAAGTATCCTGATACCCAGAAGTAGGTGTTTCCGGTCGGTGGGGGCTCTTCTCAGGAGATTTATGACCAAATCCTTTATCAGAATCCTTTTCGAAGGTGGGAGTTCTAGAACGCGGAGCTCCCTTTTCGGGAGACCGGTCCCTCGAGTAGAGTCCAGCATCAAGCTGATTCCTTATGTCTCTGACGTTGCCTGTCGGTATGGACTGCAACCGCCGATGATGCGGTCCTTTGATTAATGACCTCTCAGGAGAATGGCTGGGCATGGGGTTAGTTGTGTAAGGACTAGCGCTCTCTCGAGCTTTTTCACTCAACGCTGCTGCCGCTGCAGCAACGGTGGATGAAGTATTGGAGCGAGTAGTTATTCCTGGAGAGCCGGGATTAAGCGGCAACGGTGGTGGAGCACGTTCCGGGTCAGAACTGTCCCACCTATTGTGTAAACATTAGTATGTCAACCGTAAAAGACAGATTGATAAAGTTATTCATAGCAAAGTGGAGACAATAAAGAGATGTCTTTGCAAAAAAGCTAGAAAGAAGAAACATCTAAACAGCCATTTGGAACAACAACACATACATTGGTATCCCGCTTCGACTAATATCAGAAGTGGAATGTCTCTGCATGAGCTCGCGGTCGCGCGAGGCTTCCCTGTCAAAAGCTGGCATATTCGCACACCCCTTTGGGCTCACGAAGATACAGTCAGGTGGTTGTCAGGAGGACGTGGAATGTTTACAAAGAATGCTGTTTCAAACTGATGCGACGAGCATAGTCAAGATAGGGTATACAACGATAGGAAGAGTGCAGACATGCAAATTCGACGGTAGTTCCGCAATCAAAGCGTTAAGAAACAATTGCAGAAATTTCGGGGAGGAAATTGATTGAGGTGTGAGTTGTCATGTATGGTGGTAGAAGAGAATCCACCTGTCGTGGCATTGTTTACATCTGCGACCCCGGCCCAAAACATGTCGGGGGAGCTCTCAACGCTACAAAGTACCCGGGCATAGTTCCTGCCATATCGGGCGACCGTACGGCGGTTCACTTGATTAGAGCAGAAGTCGGTGAGATGAAAAGGGAAAGGCGCAATCGGATAAGCTATTCACCCGATGCAGAAGTATAAGCGAGTCCGAGGGCTCGGGCAATATCAGCCCTGAAATTCACACAATTCAAGCGAGTACCTCGAATTTCGCATTCGTGGACAACGGCGACGACGACGACAACGAGACGACATCTCACCCCGGATCTCCAGCAACGATGAAGTGTGAGTTCAGGAAATCGGCCGTTCGGAATGAAGCGACAATAATGTTGACGGTTTTATCAAATAGTCCTCAAGACTGGCCGTGTGGCCATCGTCACCCGGGGCCGGTACGCCGGTAAGAAGGTACGAACGATACGCTGTGGTGCCCTTTCCATTCGCCCAAGATTATTCGCGCGCACACTCGACAATATAGCTTGAGGAAGGAACGTTTGAAAAATGATGGAGATGTTGACGTTGGGATTCAGGTTGTGATCATTCAGCCTCTGGACACTGGCTCCAAGTCGCACCCTTTCGCGCACGCTCTCGTTGCCGGCATTGAGCGCTACCCCTCCCAGATCACCCGCCGCATGTCGAAGGCCCGACAGACCAAGCGCAGCAAGGTCAAGCCTTTCATCAAGGTCGTCAACTACAACCACCTCATGCCCACCCGGTACACTCTGGAACTTGAGGGTCTTAAGGGTGTTGTCTCTGGCGACACTTTCAAGGAGGTCTCGCAGCGGGAGGACGCCAAGAAGACGGTGAAGAAGGCTCTCGAGGAGAGATACACCAGCGGCAAGAACCGGTGGTTCTTCACCCCTCTGAGTACGTTTTCAGTTGCCATGGTCTATCTATGATTCGGGAGTTTTCGCTAACTGTGCCACAGGATTTTAAGCATATTTTTTTAATGGATGCATCTGCGGGTGGGACGTTGCGCTTAGCGCTACCGTTGAACTCATCGGAGCTATAGTGCAATGAAAAATACCGTTTAAGGACGAAGTTTCCAAATTCCAGATGATAGTGTGGTTTGATATCGATATTGTGCTTTGTGATATTACCCGGATAATGCATTGTACTACTATTTGGTGTTGCCCTTTTCCCGTCTATCGCCTCAGTTGAAATATCAATCTCCATCACCCGAGCCGTTCGCCATGTTACGCTTCAACGAAACAATACTTCTGGAGGTTCATGCTAGGAAAAACCTCGGACGTCAACGGACATTTACACGATCAATCTTGTCCTTGGTTTTCTTTCGCAGACGGCATGCTTTGTCGCTTTCCATTGATTGGACGACGCAAGTCTTTAAACATCGGAAATCTGGCGCTTCGTTTCGTTTGTTTCGAGCTATCGAAAAGTTGGACATCGCATAATAGCCTTTGATATTTTATCGCAATAGGAACTTCGAGGCATCCATTGAAACAAAACAGCTCTCTGAATTATTGATCGAGTTTTCCCCTGGAGGTCGGCAACCCTACGCGGTCTAAAATGGTTTGAATTTAGCAGACTGAACATTCGACCTCGTTACTCGCAATCGCAATACGACAAGGAACTGAATTGGTTTCCAATATCCCGCCCTGTTTGTCAGTCTCTGCAACCATACGAGAAATGAATCTTTGGCTTTAAATAGGGGCCATTTGAGGGAACCCCAATCGTACGTGACTTGAGACAATCAGGTCCAAGGAAATTTTCGCTGATCGATACATCTGTGGTATATCTCAAAAATTGATTTCTGTTACCTATTCAGAGTTTCGACAAACACTTAATTCTGCCTTAAGCACGACTTCAAGCTTTTGCCTCAATCCGGTGGCTGGCGTGCACGTGACTGGATATCCGATTTTTGCCGACAACTTCCCTTTGCATGCCTCGTACGACCGAGCAATGGCCGTGATCTGGCCACAGCCAAGTCCTTTGATTTGATTGGCTCGATTACTGCGAATCAGTCAGCCTGGTCGGACGGGAGACGAATAAGCACGAAAACCCGAGTTGGGCGACTCGTTGATCATGTTTCCCCACCGACTTAGACCCTTTTTAGTTCAGGGCAACTCCTCCTCCCCACAACGACCTACACTCATTCAGCCATGGTTCATCCGCTCACTCATGATCCGAGCAGCCAATGATGAATTGTTTGTCTACCACTTACGTATACCATTCTTACCCACTTTAACGCCAGATCGGCCACCACAAATGCAGAGCCGACAAAAAAGGGAAAGAGGCTCATGAAAGCCACGGATAAGGCCAAGCAAAAGCCTCCAAAACCCGTGACCAGCTAGGCCATACATGGCATAGGTTTCTCCAGGCACGGCTACTGATAGGACAATCTAGAGAACGTACCTCGCCTCTTCTCGCAGTAGCACCCGCATTACGCTTCCAACCCCCCTACCGCTCGCGTTTCTCATTGCCCCGGCCACTGAGGATCCGTCGCAGCTTGCAACTTTACATTCTACCTTAGAACTTCCGTCTTCCGGTCCGCAGTTCTGACCTTTCTCAATTCTCTCTCTTCTTTGACTTTGACCCTTTTTACTCACTCCTCTTCCTCTTCCTCCTCACTCCTCCTGCAAAACTCCTTTCCTCTCTCCTTCCTACGCTCATCGTGGTCAAACATACCCATCTTCCCGAAGAGTCGTCTTCTTCCGCTTGGAAGTCTTTCTTATCGTTTTGACCACTGCAGTCTTCTATCCTTTGTATTACCATTGAGTCTATTCTGGCTCTGGCCGCAGCAAGTTCTCCTTTTTTAAGTCTTTTTATATTATTGACATGGGTCCCATGAATATGAGCTACCACTCAACTTCACCTGTCCTCCTTTTGCGGCCGCAACAGCCCTCATCATTTCATTTCTCCAGCTCAATGACCCCTTCGGCGCATTCTAGTTTTACCAGCCCGTCCTCATTCAACTCATCTTCGCCCTTTCAATCCTGCGCCAGGAAGTCTCCAAAGACGCTGGCAACTTTACCCAATAAGCCATCTCGGAAGCGTTCCCGCGATGAGGCGCTTTCACCAACGGACGCGGCAGAAGACGCGTCGTATTTTAGTCACTTTCCAGCTCCTTTGCCCCGCAAAGACCTGCCGCTCTACGGTGGGGCAATGACTCCTCTCAATCCGTCAAGTGGTTTCTCCAGCTCTGCCGTCTCTGCAACCTGGGTCGAGCCGAATGCTGAGGGAAATGCTGCAACTCCCGCTGCCGCTCAAGCAGACTCCGTGTCGAGCACACGAAGGAAAGCTCAACGCTTGGACATCACAGCTTCACGGCCAGAGGATGTCTCCGACGGTGCCGTTGGTGCGTCGAACGCTCCCTCATCAAACGGTGGAATTAGCGATCCCGCCGTCGATGATTTCACGCGACTTCTAGGCGTTGGCTGGACACGGCTCAGTAATGACGACGGCGTGCAAGCGGCTGCTCGTGGATGGGCAAGATATATTGAGAATCACTTCCCAGTCTCCAATGCGTCTATCATGCTACAAAGCCGGGGTCTTGGCGCCTATCTTGTTGGTTCTCAGCAAGGTTTTTACCTCTTCCACGAAGAACTCGCGGACGGTCAACTCGTTGCCACGGCTTGGGATCAAACCCTCGCTAATCTTCAAGCGCGGCCTATTGTATTCGAAGGGTCCGAAGTATTGAAAGCTACTCGAACTCCGGCTATTGAGGCGGCCATGGACAATTCCGCCGCTGCCACCACATCGTCCACACCTATCGCTGGAAATGCCCAACCTGCTGCAGCGTCCTCCATGGACCTGGACTAAAGGCCTCGACGTAGTTATTTTCGCTTTTTTTGACCGGAGTTAATCTCATTTGATAGCTATTTCTGGGAAGTACTCCGACACACTAACTGGAAAACACGCTATTTCCCGTGCCTACACAACGATGACATCAGCTAGCGCGAAAATATGCCTGGCGCAATGCTTTTATCTTCCCGCAAAATTCCAACTACTGTACTTTTATTCCGGAGTATTGCTTTGTTCTGATTACAGTTTGATATTTTTCTGATCGCTTTCCGTGATTGCGCTCTTTGACGGTTTTTTTTTTTTTTTCTATTCTCAATTTGATATTGTTTTGGGGATTTCTTGATCGTCCAATTTAGGCGTCTTGGGCCTTAGCACACTCGGTCATGATCTTTCACGTTGTGGAAAGGAGTGGTGGTATATTTTGGACATGGTAGGAATGGATTGGACTGGATTGGAATGAAATTGCAGTTCAGAGTTGGGTTACATTCAATTCCTTGCTCCAGGAATAGGTGGCCTGGTTCGCCTTTATCTTTGAGGAGTTACGTTTTGGATCGAGTTGATTTGCATTTCTCTTTTTTTCATCTCGGCTGCCGGAGCCGCTGTAGGATTTCTCTCATGGATCTTGAGTTTCAACCCGTATATCAAAACTTAGTAAAACAATAAAAGTAATGAACTATTTGAATTGAAACAATTATTAAATTATCAAGCACCCTGCATTTATTGAGCGGTCCAGTCAAGAAGCGTAGACTGAATGGTTTTTACTCCGTATGTCGCGATACTTCAATCCGATGACAGTGCTCACGTGATTTGGCGCGCCTTCGTCGCACCACAAGTAGGGAAGCAAACAGCTGCTGCCCATACCGGAGTATGGCAGGATACTTCTGGGAAATGTGTCACGATAACGAATATTATTCATGGCGATCAATTATTCTACATTCATTAAGCATGGAGCGCATAGAATGATAAATGGATGTTTGATTGATGCCATGTATCATACCCGCTGCTTGCTAGCAGCCTGCAAAACGACGTTCCACTTCGCAATATGTAAGTACACCTAATGCTCCTACTATAGAAGAGAAGCCAAGCAAGTTCCAAGGAGTGTACTAATAGAAACAAAGGCGATAAACAAATATTCTCGATGGGCTCTCCTGCTAAAAGGAAATAAAAAGAGAAACCCTGTCAATTTACTTCAAAGAATTGTGCGAGAAAGAAAAATGCATGGCTTCAGGAAGAATCAACAAAAGAATACAAGATGAAAGAGTCTGTCAGCCAAGGACGAAAAACTCAACGTGATCTCAGAATGAAGATCCATGTCTGCAAAATTACCTATCCAATCAACACCTCTGCCATTGCTGGAAAGGCATCATCCTATTGTGAAAACCAACTCCGGGGTTGAAAGTATTGGGGTAGCCGGATTGCTGAAGAGGCCACACTGGAGCATGCGACATACCCATGGCGCTGGTGTTCGACTGATGAGGCTGAAATTGCCGACCAGTCTCCCAGCTCTGACCGTTCGCAGCTGCCGGGCTGTCTGAATGGAGATCAGATCGCTTGGCTTTACGATATCTCCTATTGCGGCTGTTGCATGGTTGTTGGATTTCGACCCGTGGAGGCTGCGTGGCTGCATGGCTCACGTCGTGTGCGTTCAAATTCTGGTGCTGCATGCTACTACTCGGCTTATGCGGCCCATTAAACTCCTGTTGATTTCCGCTGCCAACTGTCACAGGTGGTTGGATTATACCTTGCTGATACCCGCGGTTCACCTCCTGAGGAGGGAAATTCAAATTATGCTGATATCCAGTGTACATCGGCATAGGAGGGTAGTTGATATTTTGATGAAAGCCGCTACTCATCGGCATAGGAGGAAAATTGGTATGCTGTTGGTACCCACCATTGAAAGGAATTGGTGGAGGCGGCCAAACCGGAAATGGAGCGACAGGGTAATTAAATCCTCTGAAAGGCATTTGATTCGGCATCAAGGGCCAAACCGGGGCCGCTATCGGAGTACCCGGCGGAGTAGGAATCGGAATATGAGGTAAATATGTACCAAAACGTGGTGGCACAGGCGGAAAACCAATAGGTGAGAATTGAGTTGGCATGCGCCCAACGAACGATTGATCGATTTGAGAAGGAAGGTATGCATGTCCCATTTGGTGAGGGAATGGGGGCGCGATGAGTGGCTGGAAGCTGGAGGGGGGAGTAGGTGGAAAGAAGTTGGGTCGCGGATGCATTTGACAACCGTTAACCTCTCCCGGTTTTTGTTGAGAAGGAATGAATGGTCTTGCCTCTGGATTATGGCATGGTTTCCCGGCCTCGTCGTTTCCAAGGTCGATCTTTCTTTTTGAATCAGCCAGTCTGGCGATAAGATTCTCAAAAGTTGGGGATGTCGTGCTGGCATCAGTTGTACTCTGGTTTTCAGCGCACCACTTATCCGAGGATCCTTCAGGTGATGTAAGTTCAGCATATATTATTGCCGGATCGGCGGCCAGCCGTGCAGTGGGCGAAGTTGTCATAGTGATTTCGGGCTGAATGAGCTGTGCGGATTGAACGGATGGAGTGGAATTTCCGCTTCCTTCTTGAACAAGACAAATCTCTGGCTTCGCCGACTCTCTTTTCTCAATGTTTTCAAAAGGGGGTGAGGATTCATCAATCTCAGCAACCTTTCCCACTGGCGAAATCGAGTCGGCAGTAATTGCGAGATCAGCCATGTCGCGGCTCTTCTTGATATCGGTCTCATCCATGCCAGACATGCGAGGAGGTACACTTAGGCTTCTGAAGTGGAAACGTTTTTCATGCCGGGGCCATCGGCGTGTTTCCTTTGAGACGTCCACTTCCTCAAGGGGAATCTGTATGTCACCTCGATTTGACAATAGGCGTTCAAATTTAGAGAGCGGACAGAAGGAACGCGGGACACTGCTCGCACGCCCCTTTCCCACGTGTCTTTGCTTGTCAGGAATTTTCGAATCCTTGTCTCTCTTCTCGGACAGCTCTTTGGTTTGACCCCGTGTCGCAGCGCCCTCTGAATAGCTCTCGGCGGAAATGTGGCTTTGAGATTCAAGAGTTTTGATGCAGTCACCTGCTTGATTATTGTCGGATGTGGTATGGACGTCGATATGTTCACCATCATCGGTTTCGATTTTCGAAAGATCATTTTCTTTCTCTGCTGGTCATCATCAGTAGACATGATTGAAGTGATGTAAGGTGGAAGACATACCTGGAATGAAAACAGATGCCTCAGCAATTTTACCGTTTTCAGAGATATGGGATTGCTCCTGAACAGAAACTTCTTCGACAGGTTTCTCGCCCAGGGCGTTTTCGACGTCACTGCCAGACGCGTCTTCATCTGTTTGCAAAGGGGTGGAAGTGTCTGACGATGTTTCCGTTTTATGAGTCGATTTCTCGATGGCCTGAAGAACTGTCTCAGCCTCCTGGGTTTCTGAACCCTGAGGTGCCGATTTCAATTCATTGGTGTCGGTCAGGGCGTGGTTTCCTACGGAAGCCTGACTATCGATAGAAACAGTGGGAAGGTGAGTGATTTTGGTATCTTCAGTTTCGGTGGAGTTGCTCTTCTTTTTAGGCTTTCGCTTTTTCTGCGAACGCTTCTTCTTCTTGTAATCACTATTCCCACCGGGCAGTTGTCCCAGGGGAGCTCTTGGGTCGATGCTTTTAGCCAACTCTCCAGCTGCCACGCTCACCTGCGATGGGTGGGTGCGGAGCATGTTTTCTTTCTTTGTTGTGTTCGAAGTCATCACGACGTTGCTCTTAAAGAATCTGGATGGAAGGTGCTTGGAAAGCGAGGTGAACAGACGGAAAATCCAGTCAATAATGAGCATCAGACGTGGGTGATGATGATGATGATGGAGGGGAGTATGAGGAAAGGTGTTTGATAAACAATCACGGCTTAGACGCGTCTTGAGCGTTGAGAACGAGGAAAGGGAATACGGAAGGCACAACCCTTGTGGTTGCCAAAACAAGACTGGCGGTTGCTAAGACATTTGATGCCATACAACCGCAGGAGCAATTCACTGTAGCCCGTGTGGCAAGCAGTGAAGGCCGCAAAACTTGGGAGCATGATTTATCAAGAGATGAGTTCCTCCTCCTCCATGGTCTGGCTATGGGTATGTTTTCCAATCAGGAGGCTGTTTATTTACACTCAACATTATATTGATTATACCTGATCATGGGCTTATCAACACTCCCCTGGCGTATTGAAAACAGTGAGGCTGACCGAGTACGTGTCCAGAATCCCCAATGCGGGGTTGATTGAAGTGTTTATAATAGGCATTCACTTCATGTCATGAATCTGCATTCAATCTGCAGAGTCTCCAGGCAATTGTTTAGCGTACAACCTAATTTATTTACAGAAACTCATGTGCTCTTGGTTTTTCTGTCTGCTTTCTTCACTTCTGTCCCTTGAAAACATATTGTGTCTGTTTGTGTGTATATTCATTCATTCATTCAAATTTTTTTTTTTTTTTCTCTTTTTTATATTA